>NC_059281.1:0-68400 GCF_017591435.1 Portunus trituberculatus
AAACCCTTATACCACTTAAATACTTCTATCAAGTCTCCTCTTAACCTACGTGTCTCTAAGGAATGCAGACAAGTTTTTTTTTTTTTCAGTCTCTCTTTATAGGGTATATCCCTCATTCCCTGTATCTTTTTAGTCATCCTCCCTTGCACTGACTCCAACAGAGCTATGTCCTTTCTGTAATGTTGGGACCAAAATTGTACCGCATAGTCAAGATGTGGCCTGACCAGCGCCAAGTATAATTTTAGTATTATTTCATGACTCCTTTTAACACTTCTAAAGATGAAACCTAATACTCTATTCGTCTTATTCTGGTCTCAATACATTGCTTATTTGTACCGAGCTCAGAGCTAACTATGACTCCTAGATCTTTCTCATACTTGGAACTTCCTAGTGCCACGTTATCTATTTTGTACCCATTGTTTGGATTATCTCTACTCACGCTCAGCACCCCGCACTTGTTAATATTGAACTGCATTAGCCATCTATCTGTCCATTCTTTCATCCTATCCAAGTCAACATGCAAAGCCTTGGCATTCGAATCGGACCTAATTAATCTACCTATCTTTGTGTTTTCCGCAAATTTACTGATATCACTATTAATTCCACTATCCAAGTCGTTCATATATATTATAAATAATAATAGCCCAAAAAAATTTGCCCTGTGGCACCCCACTAACTACTTCTCCCCACTCGGAATTCGATCCACTAATTACTACCCTCTGTCGCCTGTCGTCTAACCACGCTTTAATCCAGCCTAATATTCTACCCTCTATACCGTGTGCTTTAACATTTTTCTTTTAAGAGCCTCTGGTGAGGTACCTTGTCAAAGGCTTTGCTGAAATCTAAGTATAGAATGTCATAACTGTCACCTTTATTTGCCGCACCATAAACCTTACTATAAAAGCTCAACAAGTTCGTAAGACACGACTTCCCCTTCGTAAATCCATGTTGTGTGTGATTTATCAAGCCGTGTTTGTCTAGGTGTTCCTCAATGTTTTTCGCTATTATTGATTCCATTACTTTACCCACAATTGAAGTTAAGCTGACAGGCCTGTAATTAGACGTTAGGGTTTTATCTCCCTTCTTAGAAATGGGAACCACATTAGCGTCTCTCCACATTATCGGTACCCCACCTGACTCCAGTGACATCCTAACATGTGCCGAGAAAGGCTCGCTTACGACGTCCTTGCATTCCTTTAGTACCCTTGAATAAACTTCATCAGGTCCCGGTGACTTGAATTTCTTTAGTTTATCTATCTCTTGTTCTACCATCGCCTTAGTTATAAGGATATCTGTCAGTCTTTCACTATTCCCTGCCCTAAATACCTCTTCGCTATCTGGTATTTCCTGTGTGTTCTCTTGGGTGAAGACAGTTATAAAATATTCATTCATATTTCCACTAATATCTTCCGCAAAACTAGCCATTTCCCCATTTGTTGTCCTCATGGGACCTATGTCTTCTCTGCTTTTCGTCTTATATAATTGAAAAAAAAAATCCCTTAGGATTCGTCTATATATATATATATATATATATATATATATATATATATATATATATATATATATATATATATATATATATATATATATGTAACAGTACCTTAATATGTAATTTCTCGTGGGTCTGTTCAGGTGAACATTTCACGATGATTATTAGTTTCATTTATTTATTTATTATTATTACTGTCATATGTGTGTATATTTCTTGGGGATATTGATAGTTTTGTAATGTTGTCTGAAAATAAGAGAAACAAGATCAAGATAGAGAGCCAACATCAGCTGTGGAGTGGTGGGGGCGCTATCTCTCTCGCCAACGCTTGTCGGGTTAAGGTGTGTGATGTCTTGGGGAGGATAATTAAGGACTTCACTGTGGTCAAGGATTAGTGGAAGGTTTGTGATATATCATCTGAGGTGTGATAATTACTGAGGAATTATATATGTGCCGCGGGTGCCTCTGTGTTCAGTGGTGCGTGGTGTTGTGGCGTGGAGCTGTGTTGGGTGTAACAGCTGTGTTGGGTGTAAGAGGTGTGTTGGTGTAAGAGGTGTGTGATATCCTCAGTGGTGCGTGGTGTTGTGGCGTGGAGCTGTGTTGGTGTAAGAGGTGTGTGATATCCTCAGTGGTGCGTGGTGTTGTGGCGTGGAGCTGTGGTGTTTAAGGGTGGTGTTGTGCAGTTGTGTTGTGGTGTGGTGTTGTGGTGTATTTGAGGTTGCGGTAACATATGGGCGATATTAGGGAAACAGGTTGGAGCCTGTTGGTAATTTTGGCTGGTGAATATAGTGAGAGAGAGCATTAAATTACAAAGACCACAAGTGATATAATGTGAGATAGTTATTATAACACTAACAGGAACGTTGTGAGCGAGTTAGACAAGAGAAGTCAGGAAGTGAATATTTTGTGAGTTAGAAGGCGGGAGAGAGATAGTTAGGTTAACAAAATAATTTGTGACGGTCATTATTCTTTTATTATTTCTTTGTGAGGTTGTTGTGTCTTATTTAGTATTGTATTGACATTTATTTATTGGTGTTATTCATTATTTTATTTCAATATACTTTGTTATTTATATGAAGAAGTGTAGTTTAACTTTCCACCGTTTAACCTAACTATATGTGAGTGTTCCTGAATATGGGGAGTGAGACAAGGTAAGGTAAAGGAGAGTGGTGTATTATTGTATGTGCGATTCAGCTAAGTCGGGTGGGTGGTAGAACGCCCTTAATAATTCAGACTTTTAAAACTCCTGGGACTGGTATAACGTCTACCCTCTTGAGGAGATAACTGGGTCGTAACAATATATATATATATATATATATATATATATATATATATATATATATATATATATATATATATATATATATATATATATATCTGTCTGTCATCCACTTAGGATTGTTGCTTCGTGATTTTATAGTTTTATATGGAATGCTGGTTATCTAACCGTCACGTATTTTATGTAGGAACTCGGTGTAGCTCTCCCTAATCCTCAGCTGACCCGGATTCCTCCCATGTTCTAATCCATCTTCCCCCTCCACCTCAATCTCTCTCCGCCCCACCCCGACTTCACACCTCCCCCTTTCCCATCTCTGGTCTTCCCGTCCTTCTACGTGTCTAAATCTGCCTTGCCCCTGCCAAGCAATTTGTAAATACTCCCTTAAGCCCTCAAAATTACCCTTTCTGAAGTCAAGTACTTTTTTTTTTTTTTTCTAAAAGTTTCATGCCGTTTCATTATATACCTTACTTCTTTGTGATCACTGTTATCTAAATGGCGTCCAACCTCCACCCGTGTAACTACCTCCTCCCTGTTTGTCAGAATTAAATCTAGAATATTATTTCCCCGTGTGGGTTCCAAAATGACTTCCTTAAAACAAAAATAAATAAATAAATATCCTGTATGACCTTAATGAACTCATTTGCTTCTCTGTTACCCACCATCATGCTCCAATCAACATTCCTATAGTTAAAATCCCCTACAACATATACCTTACTGTACCTGGCTGCTCTATTTATTTCCTCCCATAGGGAAGAGTTTATTTGGTCTGAAGCATTTAGTGGCCTGTACACTAAACCCATTACTACTGATTGAGCCCCGTCCTTAATATCTACCCATAGAGACTTTGTTTTGCTGTTTGTTGTAATTCTGTTGTTTATGCAACATTGCAGTGTATCCTTGACGTACATGGCCACTCCTCCCCCCTCTTTTGTTTTCCCTGTCCTTATGAATAAGTGTATAACCATCAATTTTTATCTCCTGATCAAATATCCTCCCTGACATTTCTAACCAGGTTTCTGTTAAAACAATTATATCAAAATTTTCAACACAAGCTTCTCCTCTCAGCAAATCTATCTTATTTAAAATACTCCTACAGTTTGTGTATTATACTTATAAACTATTATTCGCATTTACTAAGCTGGTCACTTTTCTAAATTTGACTATTCCATTTCTGCCTATGGGTCACCGATACCCTTCCCTTTCCTGTCCCCCGAAAAAAGCAGTGGAGTGCATTTAACTCGCCTTCAAGGGCTCCTGCAAAAACTCGAACACCTTGGCGTGATAAATGTACTCCAACCCTGGCATACAAGGCGTCTTTGCCGTAAAAGAGGTCCCAGTTATCGATGAACGCCCATCAATTGCTCCTGCAGTGATCTGCAAGTCTGCAGTTCATTGCAATAGCCCTGGACAGCAATTCACCTCCTTAGCAACACACTGCATACTACAGGGGTTGCATCCTTATTTCTAATTTTAGCCAAAGCCTCCTTAAATTTTAAACAACTCCTCACTCCATACCCTGTAAATGTCATTCCTTCCCGCGCTGAGTAAAACAATGGGTCTGGTATATATATATATATATATATATATATATATATATATATATATATATATATATATATATATATATATATATATACTACACATATGTATATATGCATATATGAGTAAAGTAAAGCAGACAACTCTACTTCACATAAAACTACACGCACTCACGCACACACACCATTTACTTAAAATTCAATATTAAAGAAATTAGCACTCAAAACCCAATCTCGGGGTCACCTGGTAGCAATGGGAGCAGAAATGTCCCCAGGTCGGACTGGTCTATTGACGACGTCCCCCAAACGTCTTGACATCTCCCTGAACTTTTTTCAACATTAACATCCTCAACGTTCGTGGTCTATACTTTTCAATCTGTATAACACCACTTTTCCTTTAATAAACCTCATCTTTGTTTATTCACCAAAACACTGGATGGATGGATAGATGGATTTTAAATTAATGGCGCCGCAACAGCGACGGTCATATGGCGCAGCTACTATAAATTAATTTCAACAAACGTGTATATATATATATATATATATATATATATATATATATATATATATATATATATATATATATATATATATATATAAACTAATTAAAAGTGATTGAAAACAATACCATAAAGAATGTAAAAACTAAAAACACTATAAACCTTAATAAAACATTATATATATATATATATATATATATATATATATATATATATATATATATATATATATATATATATATATAAACTAATTAAAATTTATTAAAAACAATACCATTAAGAATGTAAAAACTAAAAACACTATAAACCTAAATAAAACATTAAAATACATAGCGTAAAATAAAATGTAATTCTCACCTTTGGGAGAAGGCCAGCTTTTCCCAAAAATCTAAAATCGTCATGGCCTTGGGCCAGGCACTCTGGTCCAAGGACCTTTGAAATATAATAGACAGCGTTATCTCTACCGCGACAGCGGTAGAGGTAGCGGTGTCTTAAGTCAGTCAAACTGGGGCACTCCACTAGTAGGTGCCGCACCGTAAGCGGCACCAGGCAGTCATCACAGTAAGGTTGAGGGTCCCTGATCAACAGGTACCTTTTTGTAAGGTAAGTGTGACCCATACGCAGTCGCGAAAATAAAGTTTGTAAGCATCGATCCCGGACATGGGTGTATGTCCAGTGAGGGATAGGGGAAGTAGTGATCTCTTCCATTTTCGAGGTTGCAACCTCCGTTAGCCATCTCCTCTGCCAAATTGCTGCAACTGCCTCACGAATTACAGGAAATACATCTCGAAACGGAACAGGGGCAGGAGATGGAGCGCGACTTGCTGCCTCTTTAAGGTACGTTTTGCATGCAGCGATCGTTGCGATGATCGCCCAGCGATCATCGCGGACCACTAATTACATGTATTCCCCCTAGCCGCGCGACTGTAGCGATGATCGCTCGTTGCAAAACAGCCCCATAGGAATACATGTACGAGTAATTAGTGGTCCGCGATCATCGCAGAGCGATCATCGCAACGATCGCTGCATGCAAATCGTTCCTTTAGCGAGGCGATCTGCGTGTTCATTCCCGGGAACACCTACGTGACCAGGAACCCAACAGAACCCAACACGATATCCTCATTGGGTAAGAAGATACAGCCACACCAGGGCTGATAAAACCAAAGGGTTAAAGGATATAGTGCAAGAAAGGGAATTAAGAGCACTGCTACAGTCACTAAAAATTGTAAAAGACAAAACCGGAAGAGAAAAAAAAAGTCGTAAAGCTAGGACTATGGCAGACAGCTCAGCAGTAAAGACGGATGCCACTGAAGAAAGGCTGCCACACTAAACCCAACGCCTGCGTCGAATTTGGAACCATCAGTAAAAACAGGAATATCATTAGAATGGATAAAAAAGTGTTCTAAAAACCGTGTGTTGGACAGAGCTGGCAGAAAATCCTTCTTGCCATCCATGGCAGGAGGGCATAATAAGATAACAGGAAGCTGCCAATAACCAACTCGTGGAAGACGGAAAGAGTACACAGGGATGGGGTCGATAGATAAATCCGCCATGAGATTTGCAACTCGAGGCCAAAAGGTTTAGGGAGACTCGGTCGAGTGACATACGCCGAGTCCCGCAACATTGACAGACAAGGGACATAATCAGGAAGACGGTGGGGGCAAAACCAATACCGGAGCATCGAAGACTGGCGCCGGAGGTCGAGCGGCCAGAAACCAGCATCCACTAGAAGGCTAGGTATTGGAGATGTCCGAAATGCACCCGTAGCCAAGCGGACCCCAGCATGATGCACGGGGTCAAGCAGCGTAGTCGTGCATCCGTTGCGGATGAGTAGATCTCACAGCCGTATTCCAGCTTGGGAAGTATGAGTGTACGGTGAAGCAACAGCAACGTGTCCCTGTCCGCACCCCAAGAGGTGTGACTTAAAACCCGAAGAAGGGATAGTGCCTGCCGACAAGACGCCTTAAGAGAACGGAAATGGGGAACCCAGGTGAGACGGTTGTCAAACAAAGGCCAAGATATCGAGTCGCCTCCACGCATGAGAGGCGTCTATTGGCGAGGTATAAATCAGGGTCTGGATGGACACCACGGTTGCGACAAAATGCATGGCTACGGTCTTCGAGGTGGAGAATCGAAAACCGTTCATGTTGGCCCAACTGGACACCCTATTGATCGCCAGTTGGAGCTTGCGCTCAATCAGTGACATCCTAGTAGCAGCAAAAGAAATGCATAAATCGTCAACATATAAAGAGCTGTGAATGCCATCCGGTAGAGTATCTATAACACCATTTATGGCGACTGCGAATAGCGTAACACTAAGAATACTTCCTGTGGGACACCGTCATTTAGAGCAGTAGCCTTGGAGAACACTCCCAACTCGAACCCGTAAAAGACGTCTGGATAAAAACTGCTGAATAAAAATAGGAAGGTGGTCACAGAGGCAAAAATTATACATGACACCAAGCTGTGTCGTAGGCCTTCTCCAGGTCAAAAAGACTGTTACTTGATGGTGGTGATTAGCGAAGGCCTCACAAATGGAAGACTCTAGGGATAAAAGAGCATCAGTATTAGACCTCATCCTTCGGAAGCCGTACTGTACCGATGACAAGTAGTTCCCCCTCTCCAAATACCACGTCAGTCTTACATTTATCATTTTTTCTAACACTTTACAAATGCAAGATGTCAAAGATATAGGACGGTAGTTCGTAGCCTGAAGATTACCTTTCCCAGGCTTCGGAAATGGGAGAACCACTACGACAGCCCAAGAAGATGGAAAGTCACCGGTATGCAAAATCATATTATAAAGATTTAATAAAAAGTTAAAAGCACTGTCAGACATGTGGCGCAAGAAGGCATAAGGAATATCATCTGGGCCAGGAGAAGAGTCGTGACACTGGGACAAAGCAGTCCGCAACTCGGAGGCAGAGAAGGGGACATTATAAGACTCCCCTCCAGTGGAAGAAAAGTTTATGCCGAGAGATTCCATTCTCTGGCGGTGACGTGCGCCCGGGGCTGCAGGATGCCTCCGGGAAACACTGGCAAAGTGCTCCGCGAAGAGGTCGGCGACAGTCTTAGGGTCTGCCACCGTTCGCCCAGCAGACAACAAAACTGGTGGGGGAGGAGCAGAATACTTCCCAGCAATTCGGCGGACTTTGTTAAAGACATCCGTAAGAGGGGTGCGGGCATTAATGGAAGATACATAAGCTTTCCAAGAGTCTCTTTGTTTCTCTTTCAAAACGCGGTGAGCCCGAGCTCGGCAGCGCAGAAAAGCTTCCAGGCACTGCGGGTCCCCACAATGTCACCGGAGACGAGAGAAAGGTGCCCGTTTCTCTTTCACAGCTTTAGTGCATGCTGCGTTCCACCGTCTTAGGTAAAATAATGAACAGCCTCAGCACAAGTAGAAAAGTCAGCCAGCGGACGGATAAAAGAGGTAAGGTCTGTGAAACAAGGCTAATCTGCCTTGTCTAAAACCCAGCGTGAGAGCCGGGACTGTGGCTCAGAGTTCACAGATTGTAATAAAATCGGAAAGTGGTCACTACCGTGTAAATCCGGTAGGACCTGCCAATTAAAATCAAGGAAAGAATTAGATGTACACAGAGAAAGATGGATAGCTGTAAAAGTCCCAGTAGGACTGTGGACATGTGTAACATCCCCAGAATTTAAAACCTCCAATCCCTCATCCTCAATAAAAGAACCGATTAAAACCCATGAGGATTACTATTACCTTCATCCCACAATGGGTGACGGCCGTTAAAATATCCCAACAAAAGAAAAGACGGAGTCAGCTGACGCACCAGGCCGTCAAGCTCACCCCTGAAGACAGCAAGTCGAGGAAGGAGATATAAACTGTAAATGGTGTACAGTCGTCCCATAAAGACTTTAACAGCAACCACCTGAAGGGAGAGTTAAGTTGTAAAGGGATAACAGGTATATCCTGACGGACAAGAATAGCTGTGCCACCGTAGTGGTCCTGGTCAGGGAAAGGAGTGCTAAAAAGGCACGATAGCCAGGAGGACTAGAATAAGTACTATCACCTAGCATAGTCTCTTGTAGAGCTACACAGGCTGGAGAGAACTCCGACAGCAAAGCTCGGAGTTCCCCACGAGGCGCGAAGGCCTCTACAGTTCCACTGTAGAAGCTTGAAGATGACTATTTGGGTGCAGTGGACGGGCGAGCCTTTTGAGGCTGCCCGTGACTCACCTGACTAGAAATAATCAAACGACGAGAAGACACCGGGAGTTGAGATGTGCCGGGTCGTTGGACCAGCCTTTCGGCTTATCGGTGAGTGATGCGAACCATCATCACTCCTACCGGTCCTCGGAGGACGAGGATCAGGCTGGACTGCACTTTTGACACAGCGGGTCCACGAGGGACAGCTGTGACAATATCATCGGACGTCTCCATGCTAAGACCGTCCTCATCACAAGAAGCCCGATCTGAGACGGAGGGCGTCACAGAGGGCTGGACAGAAACTACTGGAGCTACCATTGCAGAGCGATCCCTAGAGGACTCACGATCATGTGCATCGGGAGAAACCTTAGATTGCTTAGGCTGAGCTGAATCTATCGACTTTGCAGAACCGTTTGATCAGGCCCTACAAAGGCTTAGGCGATTTAGGGGGCAAATGGACATCCACTACATGAGTGACTTTGGTCAAGTTCGTATTATTCTCGTCACTTCTTGGAGATGACTCAAAGGAGTCATAGGACAAAAGGGCAAACATATTGGCCAAATGAATAGCATCACCCGCTACAACAGAGCGAGAGGTAGCGGAAGTTGTCGTCTTCGGTCCGGCAGACTCAGCTGAAGAGCGAGCGGCCAATGAAGCATAGGATGTCGCACCAGTGCCGTCCTTCTGCCGGTACAGGAGTTCGCGGCGGGCACTACCAAGGCTGATGAACTGAGTGTTAGCAAGCTGTTAAATGTCCTGCTCCAGGCGATACCTGGGGCATTGCATTGCTCCTCAGTGTGTGAATCTAGTGCAGAGCAATTACCACACAGAGCAGCTTCCTTACAGGAGCTTTTACCGTTACCGTACCCATAGCAAGAGAAACACTGAAGAGGGCGAGAAACAAAACGCCTCACCCTAAGATTGATAGGACCGATATGAACACGGTCTGGGAGGGTGGAACCAAAGAAGGTGAGAAGGACCATGTTGGAGGAGTTCCTCATCTTAGTCACCTTTTGGACTGAGCTAGGACACATTGCTAGTATTTCTTCCTCAGGAAATTCATAGAGATCCTGACTGTACACACAACTGTTACTATAATTAAAAGTAGGATTAGCCTTCACGGTCTCAAACTTGCTCTCAGTAGGGCATGGGAGATGTTGTAACATCCTTGCCTGCGTAATATCTTTTGCTCGCACGAGCACCCCCTTCCCATACTTCTTCAGATTCCCCTTAGGAATCGTGACAATTTCTTTGGCCAGGTACTGGGAGGCATGGATGAAATTCCTGCGCCCATTTCTGTAGTACGCCACAAACCAACGTGGAGGCGGGATCTGGCGGACTTCTGGAACTGAATTCTCTAAATAGTTTTCAAAAACATTTGGGATATAATCCAAGTCACTGACTGAAATATTACGTGCCTGGAGAAATTCAGTTTTAAAGCCAGAGCCGGCAAGGGGCATAGATGCTATATGTTCATAAGCCAAACGGGCTTCATCACATGACATAAATGTCACATAGCAGCGGTTAGAAGGAAATTCCTTATCATAAACCAGTCGAATGCGAATAACCGTACCATACGCCTAGAGAAGTGAGTGCAAGGCATGATAGGAAAATTATGGAATAACATTTACCATCAAAAGGGTATCATATGCAGCAGAAATGCGTCCCTCAGAAGAACTCCCAGAACAGGAGACTGCTGTGGGAGGCCCTTGTGGAGGAGAATCCTCCTTCCCACTCAGACCTGAAGATGACGTCTCGCGGGCCAGGTCAGCCACCTCACGAGAACCTGAAAGTTTGTTGTGTTTTCCCATAAAAAAAAATAAAAGAAATAGTAACACAAAAGATTAACTCCAGGGGCAAGGGAAACCACCTACTAGGACGACAATGGGAGCGAGCGCTGGCTGCCGTGGACGGGGTACCTCGTCCCCATGCGGACCAGTCGTTTTAAAAAGGCCCACATGATACGAAAGTTTGTCCACGACAGAGCTAAGACCCCCTTCCCAAAGCATCCCAGCGTGGACTCCCAACCATCCAGCACAGGACGGCCCCTATTGGGCGATCCCTCCAGCGGATGGCTCCGCTGGTCCACTGGCAGCCTACGTAGGAACCATTTAGTCTGGCCCCTCACTGGCGACCTTACTAGCATGGGTAGCCCTCTCCCCCTCGAAAGGGTAGAGCAGCGGCCTAAGCCCCCTCTAGCCTAGCTTGCCATGTCACAGGGGCACGCAAGCCCCCGCCCCCCACTACGACAAGGCGGTTTCCATCTGGGAGGGGCCGAAACACTGTTATCTGATGCAATTGACAGTACCCCTCTTCTCTTTTCCATCCTCTGTCCTATATTCTCACTTTCGTTACAAAGTTGGATATGTACGCAAAGACTTAACTTGCTTGTTAGACTGGCCACGTTGTTTAATCTTCCGAGTTCTCCACCATTCGACTTAACAGTCACTTTCTTGCTAAATTTATCTGTGCTGTCTGTCTTTCCCTTAACTCATCTGACTATAGAAAATTCTTTTCAATATTTAACTTTAAATATTGAGCTCATTTTGTCCCTCCTCCCATTCGCACAGATCTCCATCCTTGGAGATTTCATTGTTCACCACTAGCTTTGGCTTTCCTCTCTCTCTTCACTGACCATTCAGGTGAACTAGCATTTAACTTTAGTTTTCTCTATAACCTTGAGGAACTGGTTCAACGGCATACTCGTATGCCTGACCGTCTGATCACTTCCTAACCTCTAATCCTTCTGTGTAAGCGGTTACCCTATCATCTTCATTGGGCTCACAATCTCATTTCTTTATCTTGACCTATTTCTCCAGTCCGCGGAAGTGCCTCTGCCGTTTTGTCTCTGCCAGTTAGAGGGACCTGATTAGGTATTGCATTGAGTTCCCTTGGAATGTTTCCGTGTCAGAGATCCATCCATCTCTTTGTGCTGAACGCATAACAGAAATGATAATGTATGACAGGGAAGCGCACATTTCTCATTCTTTCTTTCACCCTAAATCCTCCAATCCTTGTTTTTTAACAGCCTTTTCTCGTGCTATCTATACATGATAGAGAGATTGCCCACAAAAGGTACTGCAGCTTTCCATCTCCTAAATTTCACGCACTTTATATTTATGCCTGGAATCATGCCAAGTCTGTTCTTCAACTAGTCAAACACTCCTTCATATATAGCAAATGTCAAAATCTTTCAAATTCAATCTCCCCTCGAGACTTCTTGCATCTTACCAAACACCTCTCCAGTATCTTTATTCTTCATCTTTCCCACCTTTATTTCATCCTAATGACACCACTGCCATCTTTTCTGCCTCTAAAACTGAATTATTCTCTTAAACCTTCGCTAAAAACTTATCCATGAATGATTCTGGGCGTGTCCCCTCCTCTCCATCTACCTCTGGTTATTTCATGTAATCTATCAAAATTCTTATTAATGATGTTTTCCATCCCCTCCCTAGCCTAAACCCTCGGAAGGCTTATGGTCCTTGTGGGGTCCTTGATATTGTTCTTAAAATTTTTGCTTCCATGTTCGCATCTTGAATGGCCAAACTCTTTCAACTTTGTCAACTTCTACCTTTCCTTTTTTGCTGGAAGTTTGCCTACATGCAGCCTGTTCCTACAATAGGTTGACCGTTCTAAACTCTCTAACTACCGTCCTATAGCTTTAATCTCTTGCTTGTTTAAGGCTTTTGAATCTATCCTCATTAGGAAGATTCTTAAACATCTGTCACTTAACAATCTTTTATCTGATCACCAGTATGGCTTCCGTCATGGTCGCTCTACTGGTGTTCTGTCTTTCCTTACTTGGTCATCCTTTTTTAGAGATTTCGGTGAAACTTTTGCTGTCGCATTAGACATAAGAAAAGCTCTTGATAGAATCTGGCATAAAGCTTTGGATTATAAACTGCCCTCCTACTGTTTCTGTCTTTCTCTCTGCAACTTTATATCAAGTTTCCTTTCTTACTGTTCTATTGCAGCTGTGGTAGATGGCCATTATCATAAATGAATAATAGAAAGAAAGTGGGTGACAGGACAAAAACCTGAGGAACACCACTATTAATAAATTTAAGAGAAGAACAGTAGCCGTCTATATATATATATATATATATATATATATATATATATATATATATATATATATATATATATATATATATGTGCCTTTACCTCACTTGTCCAAACTCTTCTAAGTCTCTCTATCGACTTCTACCTTCTTCCTTGTTGCTGGAGAAGAAAAAAAAAAAAAAATACAGAGGCCGGGCGATGCCGCGTCCTGCATTCTTTCCACGAGAGCCGCATATTTTTCCATGGAGAGGGCCTGTGAGGCTGCCACAAGCTGGCGACTCACAGACAACGGTAGGAGAGAGGTGAGTTTGCGGCGCACCATCTCCTCCGAAAGCGGGAAACCCATTTTGTTCTGTGCAGACAATCGCGTCAGGAGCGCCGAGGGGCGGCCGCCGTCGTATCAAGCCGAGTCCAGTGAGGCAAAACAGGCCTCGTGAGATCGCCCGGAAGCCCCAAATGAAGGCAGTCTTTTCGGCGTCATGCCTCCGGTGAGGTGGCCAGGACACTATACGGACGGGCGGCAACCTCGGAGGGGAGTGCCCGGACAACTGCTTGGTATCACTGCAAGTCGGAGATCCGTGCCAAACAACCTCGAGGTGCAAAAAACAACCATGTCTTGGCATCGAAGGCGAATGGCGGTACACGCAATGAGTCACTGAGTACACTGTTAATAACACTGCAATGCTCCATCACGTGTCAACGCTACACTTCAGGGTCACCAATTGTAGTATTCACTAGAATACGGACGTGGATGTATAAGTAAACCAGGCTGTTGTGGTCTGGTATTCATTGAATTACATGTCAGTAGCGGTGACATGAGCTGACATGTAGGTGTTGGTGAGTCGTGGGGTCAGTCATGACTGAAGTACATGGTGGTCGAAGTCCAGGGCCGTGTCCTCACTTAAGCGGGTTCAGGTCGATACCTCCCAACCTCCCAAACTCCGCACTTGCATCTGATAAGTAAAGTGGCCGTGCTAGTCCCGGGAGATCACTACACTGTTTTACCAGATGCTCTTCATTCAATACGTACCCTACTGTGCACTGCGACAAAAGACTTTTTGTTGTGGTCATTGTCCACCCCCACCCCCCCCCCAAAAAAAAAGTCAAAATAGAACACACCTTTGGCTGCATACACACGGACCACTTTTTTGTGGCGACCAAAAAATAATGGTGATTTCCAGCTGAGGGAGTACAGCGATAAGAATATTAAAGAAAAAAATATGTGTGAACTTAGGTGTGTTAGGCTGTGAACACCGAGAGGAGTAATCTTTCGCCTGGAGAATGAAATAAGAAAGGTATCACAATATTCTTTAAAAAAAAAAAAGTAAATAAATAAATTCATTAGTCGATTTTATGTTACACCTGCCTGCTTGTCTGTCTCTCTCTCAATATGTTTGTCTATTATTTCCAGTACGAGGTTGGCAGTATACATCCTTAAATAAGATCATTGTGTATATAGTAAAATTTTATTTATTTCTTGCCGATTACATTTACTAACTACAAATAGTTAAAAGAAAAAAATAGCACTTATGTTGATTGTAAATAATCAGTGATCAAAAACAAATTTAATAAACTGAAGATTGTGGACGCTTAATTTTCCCTCTGTCGCAAACTTTTTTTCTGCTATTCTAAGGAACATTTTTCTGATTGATTACTCTTATTTCACCAACACATATTGATTTTTTTTTTTCAGTTCATCTATGCCGTGGACATCACAGGAACACCTGGAAACTACAAGTTCAGCGGTCCCTTAGTGACAATTCTGCACATCATAGAGCAGCATCTTGATCTTTGGTGGGTTTCAAGGTGTGACTGTCTTTGTACCTTCAGGCAGTAAGCTAACAAACGTTTTTTTGTCTTTACTTAACCAAAAGATAAGATGGCACACTTGGGGCCAGAGGAAACTTAACTGTTGCTCTCTGGAATTGCTGGCAACAGGAATTTCGTCTGGATGTCGTTGTACATCAGAGAGGAGAAAATATAAGATGAGAGATGAAAGATTTGTGCGACTCGCCTCTGGGGTAAATACTGGTCGTTTTCATGGAGTCAGGCATGAAGGAGCATGAGAGAAAGCTAAAAAAAATAATAGTGCACATATTTCAAGTGTTCACTTGGAAGACAGTGCCCAAAATGAAACCTGCTGCTTTAAGTGAAAAAAAAAAAAAAATCGTAAAAAAAAAAGATTATAATTCTATCGAACGTGACTACTGGAAGAAATGGTTTCACAGTGTATGTGGCGAGTGTAACGTTAATTTGTTCAATGTGTTGAAAAGGGAATGATGTGTTATGGTTCTGCTATAGCTGTAAATAAAGTTGAATGCTTAAATTGAGGAATAAGGAAAGTTAAGTGTCTGGAAGGAGGTTAAGAAGCTGATTAAGGAGAATAAGAAGATAAGATAAGAATTGAGGGAGTTCAGAGAGCAAAATGATTATAGTATACATGGCTGTTGAAAAAATAAGTAAAAAAAAAAAAAGTAGAGAAGGTTATTGAGTAAACGAGAGGAATGTGGCAGAGAAGGAGGAAAGAGAACGAAGGATGATTAACAGGTACAGGAAAGAGTTAAAGATGACTCAGACAGGTGTGAGTATATTTGTTTGAGGTGCCATAGAGAGAGAGAAAAAAAAAGTATGAGTGGAAGAAAAAAAATCATTAGATTGGGGAGGAAGCAGGAACGTAAAACCATGCCAACACTGATAAGTTTTGTAAATGAACAAACACAGTGGTGTGTAATTTCGAGAACATTACAACTGAATAAGGAAGATTATGTGGTGATAAAGAACCTGGTTGTAGTGCCGGACTTGACAGAACATCAGAGAAATAAAGAGTACCAACATAGACAAGGACTGAAAAGGAAAAGGAGTACGTAATAGAGAAAGGTGCATTATAAAAAGAAGAAAAATAGTGAACCGAGACAATAGTAGGCAAAATTATTGAAATGAAATAAAAATAAGAAGAAAGGACAAAGGTGATAAATTCGTCAAAGTATATCTGCAAAGATTAACACAAAGTTAGGCTATATAATAAAAAAAAAAAAAACTATTTTGTCATAACCGTGTGATGTATCTAACGGAAGCGAAAGAGAAAATAAGAAAAATGAAAATCAATAATAGAATTCAAGTGACGGAAAATATGAAGGAAGTGCTGGATAGAAAAGGTATAGGATTTCGGGTATGGTGTTGTAAATATATATATATATATATATATATATATATATATATATATATATATATATATATAGAGAGAGAGAGAGAGAGAGAGAGAGAGAGAGAGAGAGAGAGAGAGAGAGAGAGAGAGAGAGAGAGAGAGAGAGATTTTTGTTGTAATGAATTAATTACCCGGAGAAGCGTCAAACCATCATAGGAAATTAGAAAATATTTCTAAAGACAAGAGTTAATGAATTACATACAAAATAAACGCAATAGAGTTAGTGATGTAAGGGTACAAAACTTACGTCAAAAGACATAACCGTCAAATAAGATACATACAGGAAGATGTCGTTGTTTACAATGGATTAAACACCACCAAAGCGTGGGTAGCGAACAAGTATGGTGTCTAAATGATCACCAGAGAGTAAAAAGAGACATATTTGTTCTAATGTTTCTTCCCTAGGCAACATATCACTAACAATGGGACACTATAGGCAATAATGTTGTAAGGTGTTTGAGAAAGGTGCATTACAGAGTTGACAAGTGGTGAAGTGCTGCTTTTCCTCCAGCCGTGCGACTTGCCACACCGGCCTGTAGCCCAGCCTGATGTGTGCCGATACCACGTTGTGTCTACGAACCATGAGGCCCGTACAACGATACTTGAAGGAGTGCGCCCTCATGGTGTCATAATGTTGGATAGACTCGCTGATCACTCTCTGAACGTCCATCGCCTGCTTCACAGCCAACATAGCAGCCGACATGAGGCTCCGCCGATAGCAGCGCAGGGAAGGTGGCGGCTGATCGACGCGCGGGTCTTGCCCACAAGCTGCCTTCGCCAGGCTGTCCACAGCATCATTATGGGAGAGACCAATATGAGAGGGGATCCAGACAAACTTAATAACTAAGGAATGATCTTGTGCTGTAGCCAATAAGGATAGGATTCGTCTGGCAGAGGTAAAGGAGGGACGCAAGGAGGTAATAGCCTGAAGAGCTGATTGCGAGTCACAGATAACAACACCATTAACTCTCCTCTAACAAAGAAGCTCCACAGCGTCGAGTACTCCCTGCAACTCACAATACGTTGAACTAGAGCAGTCAGGGAGTCTACGGCCAGTCCATCCTCCTACCGGAGGATCCAAGTCCGGGGAGAAGGCTGCACTACCGGCCCGTCCGTCAGGTTGCAGGGAACCATCGGTGAATATGCGGTGCGGCGTCGGAATAGATGAGGTTACCGCAACAAAAGTCTCCAGGGCCCGCTGCTGCTGCAGGACAGGTATCTCCTCTTTCGATATCTCAGTAAAGAGAACAGCTGGGAGAAACAAGAACAACCTCTGCCTCGTCAATACTGATGTGGAGACTATGTAACAGAGAACACACATGCTTTATCAGATTACGACCACCATGATGAATTCGGGGCAGTCTTGCGTTGGGACCCATGGCTGTCCTAACAATATGAGTGTAATGAAGTGCAAGGTGTGGTGTGTGAAGACATGTGGTAGTAAGAGAAGTGACATTTGAGTGTATTCTGTCTGCAAGAAAAGGAAGCTCAAGCTCTGTTAGCATATTAACAATCCTTGTTGATGACGGGCAACCCAATATAAACCTCATTACCCTGTTTTTAAATTTGTCAAGGGGATCCAGAGTTGGATTAAGGCAGGGGAGAGATAATCCACTACTGAGCGTATAAACGTCACGTAGATGGTCCTGGCTAACGGGATTGATATACCCTTCTCTCTGGTGGCAAGCGTCCTTAAAGGCGTGAAGCGCTTCTCGAGGCGACCCAAGAGATCCCGGATGATATGGTGAACACGACGTCCCGGAGTGGCTCGAGGGATGTGAACTGGAGCGCCCAAGTAGATATACTGAGTGCACAGCGGGATGACACTGTTGCCAACTGAAAAGTCTGGAAAGAGTCTTGGACTGCGCAGGGAAAAGATTCTGCTCTTATCAGGTGACATGAGAAGACCACAAGAAGCTGCTGCACTGGAAAAGGAGTCAAGATGATGTTGTAGGTCCTCTGCTGAATAGCTGTGAATGCAGATGTCGTCAGCATAACATGTAATGGTAGTTCCAGGAGTGTTGGGTAGCAATGAATGTAGCCGATGCATTAATATGTTGAAAAGGAAAGGGCTGAGCACACCCCCTTGAGGAGTTCCTAATTCGAAGCCGTGAGATGTACTGTAAGCTTATTTGAAATACACTCTGGAGGTCCTGTTGTTAAGATAGCCTTTAATCCATTTCAATAAATTACCTTTGATGTTGAAATCCACCAGTTGGTCAAGGATAATGTCTTTGTTAGCAATATTAAATGTACTTTTTAAATCAAGAAAGGCTACCACACTGTTTGACGACAGGCGAGAGTAAAGATCTACCAGGCAATGGTGAGTGCTTCTTGAGGGGAGAAAGCCGAACAACCTAGGCGAGAGCTTGTCTCCCAGCCGATACATGAGGCGGTTAAGCAGAATCTTTTCCATGACTTTCGAAAAACATGAAGTGAGTGATACAGGTCGAAACTTATCTGTAAGAGGTTTAGGTATAGGCACAATGGTAGAACATGTCCAAGCAGCAGGCAAATAACCACGCTTAAAACAGAGATTATAAAGGCGAAGCAATGGATTACCGGGTACTTTGAAGAGAAGACGGAGAACCGAGTAGGTGATCCCGTCATCGCCTGGAGCTGTTGCTTTACCACGAGCCAGGGCACGCTGTAACTCGGCTGTAGTGATCTCTACTTCGTCCTCCTCGTCTGGCGTCAGCAAGGCTGCCATTAACCGGAGGGCGCGACGATCTGCTCCGTGGCGGAGGGCCCGTTGTACATGTTCTGGGAGGCTAGTAACACGGGACTGAGTAGACCAAGCTGTTACAAGGTTACTAGCATACTCAGCTGGGTTGTGGTGGAGGGCACTGGCCGGCTTCCTCTTCACAACCCTGTTGATAGCATGCCACATAGATTTGGTGCTCGTGTGGTGGTTTAAGCCGCTCAGGAAATCGTGCCACGCCTCTGTCCTTACACAGCGCTGAAGAACCACCAGGGTGTCTCTGGAGTCTCGATACTGGCGTAGATGTTGTGATGTTGGATGTATTTGGTAGAGTAGACCATCCGCCTCTGCCGCTTGCTCTGCCTCGCACAGACGTCCGTCGAGCGTCCACGCATGGGGTCTGGTCTGCTGTTCAATGTGAGGCCTGGAGATGTAGCGTAAGTAAAAGGCATGGGTGGCATGGACAAGATTAGAGTATATATATAATTCCTCAGGTGACTCCATATCAAACGTTGGAAGGAGAGCAGTCATATATGCAATGTAAGTGGGACAATATTTAGGGGGAATGTTGATACAGCTACGTGTGTGAAAAGTGTCTTGTGCAAGTGAGAGGGTGTAATTAATTGTAAAAGCAATGTGGTCAGAGAAGAGAGTAGAGACAGAGGAACATGTAACATTATTTGCCACTAATTCATAGGTGAGAATATGGTCCTGTGTACCACCACGGGCATGAGTGGCGCCGCCACAGTCCCATCGGGTGAGATGGTGACGACGCACATAGCGCAACAACTGAACTCCACTCCGATTAGGTGTCTGTGAAACATCGCCTAGTTCTGGATGGCGTGCATTAAAATCACCAATATAAATTATGCCACAGTCCGGTGAAGGAGGAAGCAAGTGAGTGTTAAGTTTGGCAAGAGCAGAATACACATTGCACAGTCTCACTTTACTCAAACCCACCGTCACCTCGAGGAGCTGGAAGGTGGTGTCGTGGAAGCCGGTGCTGCAGAGATAAGAGGACATAGAGCATCAACCTGTGGCGAAGCAGTTGCCGGAGAAGCATTGAGAGGCGCAGCGGTGCTGGGTGGCGGCGGCGGGGGTGGTGGCCGCATCCGGGAACTCGATCGAGGTTTGGGACAGCCGTGCCAGACACTCACGCCGGCCTCATGGCAGCGAGGGCACTTCCACTTTGACGTCTGTACAGCAGCTGGTGGGGAGGACGAAGTAGAGGGATCAGCATTATTAACAGTCGGCGACGGGGCTCGATGAGGGCATGTACGAGAGTCGTGTTCACCTGCGCACCAGGCACACTTCTCTGGAGCCGAGCAATAACGAGAGATATGCCCCACAAACCATAGCATCTGTAGCATGAAGGTTGGTCCCGATGCAGTGGTCGCACCTCGCAAGGAGGGAGGCACGGAAAAAAAGTGAAGGAGACAGCTTCAGGAGGAGGGTCATCATGGCACCAGACGATCACAATCCTATTAATTGGTTTCCCTTTCTGGAAAAAGCGACGGGCAGAGTACACCCCAGGATGTTCCTTGGCCAGAGAATGATCAACACACTCTTGGTATCTTGTAAGGAGGTACGAAGGGAGCTTAGAATTCCTCACAGGTGAATCTTACACTTCTAAAGGAAGAGACAGGAACTCACCAGCCTTTACCTTTTCGACGATATCTATGCGCTGCCGACATCTTCACTACTGCAGCCTGACGATCCAGACTGAACGTGCGGTTAACCTCAGCCAACCACCGAAGCTTCGTTTCCACCGAGGGGCTCCCGGAGAAGAGCAACCTGACGTATTCCTCACGAGGTGCGAAGGCAGGAGGTCTGTACGACTCTACAAAACATGGTGGAGGCGGCAGAGGAGCGTCGAGAGACAAATGATAACGGAACTGCTGCGGCGCCGCTTGGGTAACATCACTGTCCTTTCTGGCGCCGCAACATCTAAAGGTCATTTAGCGCCGCAAAATACTTTTAAAAAGACAGAATAGTTAAAAAAAATAATTAAAAACAGTTAAAAGAAATACAATAGCTAAAAGAAAAAAAAAACACAAAAAAAAGTAAAACAAAATAAAACAAAATAAAATTCATAGCTTTGGGAGAAAACCAGCTTCTCCCAAAAAACGAAAAACATCATGGCCCTGGGCCAGGCACTCTGGTCCAAGGACCTTTGAGATATAATAGACACCGCTATCTCTACTGCGACAGCGGTAGAGGTAGCGGTGTCTTAGGTCAGTCAAACTAGGGCACTCCACTAGGAGGTGCCGAACCGTTAGTGGCACCAGGCAGTCATCACAGTAAGGTTGAGGGTCTTTGGTCAGCAGGTACCTTTGTGTAAGATACGTGTGACCTATACGCAGTCGCGCCAATAAAGTCTGTAAACATCGTTCCCGGACATGGGTGTATGTCCACTGAGGGATAGTGAAAGTAGTGATCTCTCCCATTTTCGAGATTGTGACACCCGTTAGCCTTCTCCTATGCCAAATTACTGCAATCGCTACACAAATAGAATGAAATAGGTCTCAAAAGGGAACAGGGGCAGGAGATGGAGCGCGACTTGCTGCCTCTTTAGAGAGGCGATCTGCGTGTTCATTCCCTGGAACACCAATGTGACCAGGGACCCAACAGAACCCAACACGATATCCTCGTTATAGACACTCCAGGGCTGATAAAACCAAAGGGTTAAAGGATATAGTGCAAGAGAGAGAAGTAAAAGCACTGCGACAGTCACAAAAAATTGCAAAAGATGAAACCGGGAGAGTAAAAATGATATGTAAAGCTAGTAGTACTATGGCGGACAGCTCCGCAGTTAAGACGGAGGCTACCGAAGGAAGGCTGCCAGACCGATAAAAAGAGGGGAAAACCACACTAAACCCAACGCCTGCGTCGGATTTGGAACCATCAGTAAAAACGGGAATATCATCAGAATGAGTAAAAAAAGTGTTCTAAAAACCGTGAGTGGGACAGAGCCAGTGGAAAATCCTACTTGCCATCAATGGTAGGAGGGCATAATGACACAACAGGAAGCTGTCAATAACCAACTCGTGGGAGCAGGAAAGAGAGGACAGGAGTGGGGTCGATAGATAAGTCTGCCGTAAGATTTGCCACTCGTAGGCCAAAAGGTTTAGGTAGACTCGGTCGAGTGGGGTACGCCTGCGAACGCGAGTCCCGCAATATTGACAAACAAGGGACAGAGTCGGGAAGACGGTGAGTGCGAAACCAACACCGGAGCATCGAAGACTGGCGCCGGAGGTCGAGCGGCCAGAAACCAACATCCACTAGAAGGCTAGGTATTGGAGATGTCCGAAATGCACCCGTAGCCAAGCGGACCCCAGCATGATGCACATGGTAAAGCGTGCATAGTCGTGCATCTGTTGCGGATGAGTAGATCTCAGAGCCGTATTCCAGCTTCGGAAGTATGAGTGTACGGTGAAGCAGAAGCAACGTGTCCCTGTACGCACCCCCCTCGAAGGGAACCGCCTTGTAGTGGAGGGGGGGGCTTGCGTGCCTCTGTGACCTGGCGAGCTAGGCTAGAGGGGGCCTAGGCCCCTGCTCTGCCCTTTCGAGGGGGAGAGGGCTACCCATGCTAGTAAGGTCGCCAGTGAGGCCGTCCTGTGCTGGATGGTTGGGTTACCAGGCTGGGATGCTTTGGGAGGGGGGTCTCAGCTTTAACGTGGACAAACATTCGTATCATGTGGGGCCTGTTTTTAAAACGACTGGTCCGCATGGGGACGAGGTACCCCGTCCACGGCAGCCAGCGCTCCCTCCCATTGTTGTCCCAGTAGGTGGTTTTCCTTGCCCCTGGAGCCATTTTTTGTGTAACTTTATATATATGGTGAAACACAAAAAAACTGTCAGGTTCTCGTGAGGTGGCTGACCTGGCCCGCGAGACGTCATCTTCAGGTCTGAGTGGGAAGGAGGACTCCCCTCTACAAGAGCCTCCCGCAGCAGTCTCCTGTTCTGGGAGTTCTTCTGAGGGACGTATTTCTGCTGCATATGACTCTCTTGTGATGGTAAATGTTAACCCATCATTTTCTTATCACGCCTATCACTCACTTCTGAAGGTGTATGGTACGGTTCTTCGCATTCGACTTGTTTACGATAAGGACTTTCCGTCTAATCGCTGCTATGTAAAGTTTCTGTCATGCGATGAAGCCCGTTTGGCAGTAGAACATGTAGCATCACTGCCCCTTGCTGGCTCTGGTTATAAGACAGAACTTCCCCACTCTCGCAATATTTCGGACAATGACACGGACTACATCCCAAATCTTTTTGACAAGCATTCAGAGAATTCAGTTCCTCAAGTTCGCCAGATCTCGCCTCCACGTTGGTTTGTGGCCTACTACAGAAATGGGCGCGGGAATTTCATTCACGCCTCCCGGTACTTGTCCAAAGAGATCGGCACTATTCCTGAGGGAAACCTCAAGAAATACGGGAAGGGGATGCTCGTACGAGCAAAAGACTTCACGCAGGCAAGGATGTTGCAACATCTCTCTTGCCCTAATGACAGCATGTTTGAGACTATTAAGGCACATCCCACGTTTAATTACAGTAAAGGTTGTGTGTACAGCCAGGATCTTTACGAATTTCCTGAAGAGAAAATACTGGGTATGTGTCCTAACTCAGTCCAGAAGGTGACAAAGATGAAGAATACTACCAACATGGTCCTTCTCACCTTTTTTGGTTCCACCCTCCCAGACCGAGTTCATATCGGTCCTATCAACCTTAGGGTTAGGCGCTTTGTGTCTCGCCCCCTTCAGTGTCTCTCTTGCTATGGGTACGGTCACGGCAAGGGCTCCTGTAGGGAAGCTTCTCGATGTGGTAATTCCTCGGCACTAGATTCACACTCTGAAGAGCATTGCAATGCTACTGCTTACTGTTTCCATTGCCATGATGCTCACCAGGTACGTTCCAGGCAATGCCCCAGTTATCGCCTGGAGCAGGACATTTTACAGCTTGCTAACTCGCAGTTCATCAGCCTTGGTAGTGCTCGCCGCAAACTCCTGTACCGCCAGAAGGATGGTACTGGTGCGACATCCTATACTTCTTTGGCCGCTCGCTCTTCAGTTAAGTCTGCCGGTCCGAAGACCACTCCTACCTCTCGCTCTGTTAGGGCGGGTGGTCCTGTTTATCTGGCTAACAAGTTTGCCATTTTGTCTGATGACTCGGTTGAGTCATCTCTTAGAAGTGACGAGAAAAATACGGACTTGACCAAAGTCACCCATGTAGTAGATGTCCATTTGCCACCTGTATCTCCTAAGCCTTTCAAGGGTCTAACTAAGCGGCACCGCGGCTCTGCGGAGTCGTTAGATTTAGCTCAGCATAAGCAGTTTAAGTTTTCTCCCGGAGCACATAATCGTGAGTCCTCCAGGGACCGCTCTGCTAGGGTAGCTCAAGTAGTTTTTGTCCAGCCTTCTGTGACGCCCTCCGTCTCAGATCGGGCTTCTTTTGATGAGGACGGTCTGAGCATGGAGACGTCCGATGATATTGTCACAGCCGTCCCTCGTGGTCCCACTGTATCGGAAAGTGCAGTCCTGCGTGATCCTCGTCCTCCGAGGACCAGTAAAAGTGATGATAGTTCGCATCACCCACCGATAAGCCGAAAAACTGCGGTCCAACGACCCGGCACATCTCAACTCCCGGTGTCTTCTCGTCGTTTAATTATTTCTAGTCAGGTCAGTCACGGGCAGCCTAAAAAGGCTCGCTCGTCCACTGCACCCAAATAGTCGTCTTCAAGCTTCTACAGTGGAACTGTAGAGGACTTCGCGCCTCGTGGGGGGAACTCCGAGCTTTGCTGTCGGAGTTCTAACCAGCCTGTGTAGCTCTACAAGAGACTATGATAGGTGACAGTACTTATTCTAGTCCTCCTGGCTATCGTGCCTTTTTTTAACACTCCTTTCCCTGATCAGGGCCACCACGGTGGCACAGCTATTCTAGTCCGCCAGGATATACCTGTTATCCCGGTACAACTTAATTCTCCCCTTCAGGTGGTTGTTGTTAAGGTCTTTATGGGACGACTGTATACCATCTGCAGTTTATATCTCCCTCCTCGGCTTCCTGTCTCCAGGGGTGAGCTGGTCAGGCCACATCTTGACTACGCGGTACAATTCTGGTCCCCACGTTATAGGAAGGTTATAGCTCAGCAAGGAGGGTGACTAAACAATTACAGGAATGAAGGATATTTCCTAAGAAGAGAGACTGAAAAAAAACTCAATCTGCATTCCTTAGATAAGTTCATGGATGAGGATGAAATTAGGTAGCTTTAAGCAAACAAAGACTGCCTCGTGTAGGCCTGATGGCCTCTTGCAGCTTCCCTCTTTTTTTATGTTCTTATGTAATCAATCTTGGGTGAGGCTTTTGTTTTCCGCCTTCTTTAGTGTTTCTCATGCTACGGATACAGTCATGATAAAAGCTGCAAGGACCTGACCAGCGCCAAGTATAATTCTAATATTACTTCATGACTCCTGCTTTTAACCCTTCTAAAAATTAATCCCAATACTCTATTCACCTTATTCCTGGCCTCAATACATTGCTTCCTTGTACCGAGATCTAAATTTTTCTCATACTTGGAACTTCCCAGTGCCACGTTATCTATCGTGTACCTATTGCTTCGATTAGCTCTACTTGCGCTCAGTACCCTGCAGTTGATAACATTAAACTACATTTTTTTTATAAACATTTTTTTTTCAACTTGTTTATCTATTTCTCTCTCTCTCTCTCTCTCTCTCTCTCTCTCTCTCTCTCTCTCTCTCTCTCTCCCCAGATGGGAACCGCCTTGTCGTGGTGGGAGGCTTGCGTGCCCCTGTGACCTGGCGAGCTAGGCTAGAGGGTGCTTAGGTCCCTGCTCTGCCCTTTTGAGGGGGAGAGGGCTACCCATGCTAGTAAGGTCGCCAGTGAGGGGCCAGATTAAATGGTTCCTACGTAGGCTGCCAGTGGACAGCGGAGCCACCCGATGGAGGGATCGCCCAGTAGGGGCCGTCCTGTGCTAGATGGTTGGGTGTCCAGGCTGGGATGCTTTGGGAGGTTGGTCTCAGCTCTGTCGTGGACAAACATTCGTAGCTTGTGCGGCCTTTTTGTTAAAACGACTGGTTCGCATGGGGACGAGGTACCCCGTCCACGGCAGCCAGCGCTACCTCCCATTGTAGTCCCAGTAGGTGGTTTCCCTTGCCCCTGGAGCCATTTTTTTGTGTAACTTTATACATATGGTTAAACACAAAAAACTGTCAGGTTCTCGTGAGGTGGCTGACCTGGCCCGCGAGACGTCATCTTGCTGCCTCTTTAGCGAGGCGGTCTGCGTGTTCATTCCCTGGAATACCAACATGACCAGGGACCCAACAGAACCCAACACGATATCCTCGTTGGGTAAGAAGATATAGACACTCCAGGGCTGATAAAATCAAAGAGTTAAGGGAGACAGTGCAAGAGAGAGCAGTAGAGCACTGCGACAGTCACTAAAAATTGTAAAAGACGAAACCGGGAGAGTAAAAATAATCCGTAAAGCTAAAACTATGGCAGACAGCTCCGCAGTAAAGACAGAGGCTACCGAAGGAAGGTTGCCACACCGATAAAAAGAGGGGAAAACCACACTAAATCCATCGCCTGCGTCGGATTTTGAACAATCAGTAAAAACGGGGATATCATCAGAATGGATAAAAAAAAGTGTTCTAAAAACCGTGTGTGGGAAAGAGCTGGCAAAAAATCCTTCTTGCCATCTATGGCAGGAGGGCATAATGAAACAACCGGAAGCTGCCAATAACCAACTCGTGGGAGCCGGAAGAGTAGACAGGAGTGGGGTTTGCCACTCGAAGGCCAAAAGGTTTAGGTAGACTCGATCGAGTGTCATACGCCTGCGAACGCGAGTCCCGCAACATTGACATACAAGAGACAGAATCGGGAAGACGGTGGATGCGAAACCAACACCGGAGCATCGAAGACTGGCGCCGGAGGTCAAGCGGCCAAAAACCAGCATCTACTAGAAGGCTAGGTATTAGAGATGTCCGAAATGCACCCGTAGCCAAGCGGACCCCAGCATGGTGTACGGGATCGAGCGTGCGTAGGCGTGCATCCGTTGCGGATGAATAGATCTCACAGCCGTACTCCAGCTTTGGAAGTATAAGTGTACGGTGAAGAAGCAGCAAAGTGTCCCTGTCCACACCCCAAAAGGTGTGAATTAATACGCGAAGAAGGGATAGTGCCGTCCTGCAAGACGCTTTGAAAGAACGGAAATGTGAAACCCAAGTAAGACGGCTGTCAAACAATAGGCCAAGATATCGAGTGGCCTCCACACACGAGATGCGTCTATTGGCTAAATATAAATCGGGATCTGGATGGACACCACGATTTTGACAAAAATGCATAGACACGGTCTATGTTGGCCCAACTGGACACCCGATTTATTGCCAGTTGGAGCTTTCGCTCAATCAGTGACATCCTAGCAGCAACAAAAGAGATGCACAAGTCGTCCACACATAAAGAGCTGTGAACGCCATCCGGTAGAGTATCTATAAAACAATTTATAGCAACTGCGAATAGCGTAACACTAAGAATACTTCTCTATGGGACACCGTCATTTAAAGCTGTAGCATCGGAGAGAACACTCCCCACACGAACCCGAAAAAGACGTCTGGATAAAAACTGCTGGATAAAAATAGGAAGGTGGTGGTGGTGATAAGCGAAGGCCTCACAAATAGAAAACTCTAGGGATAAAAGAGCATCCGTAGAACACCTCATTTTTCGGAAACCGTACTCTACCGATGACAAGTACTTCCCTCTCTCCAAGTACCACATGAGTCTTACATTTACCATCTTTTCTAACACTTTACAAATACAAGACGTAAAAAATATAGGACGGTAGTTCGTAGCCTGGAGATGATCTTTCCCAGGCTTCGGAAATGAGAGAACCACTGCCACAGCCCAAGAAGTAGGAAAGTCACTGGTATGCCAAATCATATTGTAAAGATTTATTTAATAAAAAGTTTAATAAAAAGTTTAATAAAAAGCACTGTCAGACATGTGGCGCAAGAAGGCATAAGGAATATCATCTGGGCAAGGAGAAGAGTCGTGACACTGGGACAAAGCAGTCTGCAACTCGGAGGCAGAGAAGGGGACATTATAAGACTCCCCTCCTGTGGAAGAAAAATTTATGCCGAGAGATTCCATTCTCTGGCGGTGACGTGCGCCTGGGGCTGCAGGATGCCTCCGGTAAACACTGGCAAAGTGCTCCGCGAGGAGATCGGCGACAGTCCTAGTTTCTGCCACCTTTCGCCCAGCAGACAACAAAACTGGTGGGGATGAGCAGAATACTTCCCAGCAATTCGGCGGACTTTGTTAAAGACATCCGTAAGAGGAGTGTGGGCATTAATGGAAGACACATAAGCTTTCCAAGAGGCTCTTTGTGCCTCTTTCAACTCTCAGGGAGGCGGTGGCCTAGTGGATAAGGTGGTGAGCATGGGATCGGGCAGACATAGGTTGGAATCCCACCATATACCACTTTGAAACTTTGCCATTTATTAAGTGGTTTCAAGATGTCACATGTTAGCTTGGTTAGGTGGTTTCACTAAAGATGTGCTTGGGTGGTGATACGGGTCCTAATATGGATACCACTATAAGTAAAATTGGCTGCGTCACTAATGGGCGGAAGCTGAACAGCGCTACCCACATATACTCGTCAAGTATGTCTACAAGCGCTTTAGGCCGTAACATAAAAGAAAGTCCTCTCCTTGGCAACACACCACATACTACAGGGGTTGCATCGTTATTTCTATTTTTAGCCAAAGCCTCATTAAATATCCTTAATATCTCCTCACTTCTTACCTTACATAGGTCATTTTGCCCCGCAATGAGGAAAACTATGGTTTGGTCCTGTCCGCCAAACACGTGTCTAGTTGAGCACTTACCCTCTCGAATCCAGCAGCATGTAAACACTCTCTCGACCTCCACTTCCTTGCCCTAGCGCAAAATCCCAAGTCCAAATGGCTCACCTGGCTGTCACCAACCACCAGAATCTTACCTGCGGATAGGGAATCATCTGCCCTCCTCACATCGTCACCTCCTACCTTTCCTCTCTTTTCCTCCACGCCCTCCAACACAGTGAAAAAAAAGAAAAATGATTTCCACTCGCTGAGGCGCTTTGAGAACTTTTTTCCTCTTCGCACAAGTAGACACCACTCGTCACTCCTCTTACCCCTACGTCTCATTCCCTATGTGCTTAAAGCTTTCTAATTCCATCTATCATCCCCATCCATGAATTTATCTAACCTTCTTTCTTCCTATTGACTCAGTTCTGACTACATGACCACTCGGTTTGAAAACCATTTTCTTCCCATTTCTTTCCTGAACCTGAATTTTTCAAGTTTAAACCCATTATTTCTACTTATGTCACCGTTACTGATCTTAAGAACCACATTCATGTCTCCTTTGTTAAAACCCTTATATCACTTAAAACATTATATCAGGTTTTCTCATAACTTACGTCTATCTAACGAATGATCAATCTCTCTTAACAGGGAATATCCCTCATTCCCTGAAGCTTTTTAGTCATACTCATTTATATTAACTCCAACTGAGCTATATCCTTCATATAATGTGGGGACAGAATTGTACTGCATAGTCAAGATGTGGCCTGACCAGCACCAAATATAATTTCAGTATTACTTCATGACTCCTTCTTATAATACTTCTAAAAATTAATCCCAATACTCTATTTCATTTATTCCTGGCCTCAATACATTGCTTACTGGTACCAAGATCGAAACTATGACTCATAAATATTTCTCATACTTGCAACTTCCTAGTACCACGTTATCTATTGTTACGACCCTGGAGTAGCCTAACTGGGTCCCCACAAAGACTGTGGGCATCTGTCACTGATTAGGTTAAATCACTCTTAATAAAAAACAAAATATTAAGATAAAGAAGTGAAGAGTGATCAGGCTTCGCTGCAACAATTGTTAACGCAAGGGCAACTCAAGGGTGTAAGAAAAATAAAATAATTAATAAAAGGAAAGAATAAGAAAAGAGATTTAAATCCTTAACATAATTAACTTAACAACAATCAAAATTAACTGAACAACAATCTAAATTAAAATCAAGGTCCGAAGATAGTTAGAAGTATGATAATCACATCCAAGTAAATAATATAAAGGCAAAAAAAAAAAAAAAAAAAAAAATATATATATATATATATATATATATATATATATATATATATATATATATATATATATATATATATATATATATATATATATATATATATATATATATATATATATATATATATATATATATATATATATATATATATGTGTGTGTGTGTATATATATTGTGATGGGCACCGTCTTAATCCCCTTTAATTTATTATATTATTATATGTGAAGCCTATGGCCACCCATCGCGGGCCCCTCGGGCTGTTCTGTTGAGCAGACGGCCCGCCTCCCTCTCCATGCTTCTCGTTGCGAGCGGGACTCAGTACAGAGGTAGCCTTCAGCGGAGATAGACACGCACTCTCGTCGATCTGGCACAGTGTTAGGGAGATTCGTGTTGCTGGGTTTCTCTTGTTACTTGCTAGTCATTGGTTTGGGAGTTGTGCCCTCCTGTTGAGTAGCTGGCTTGCTACTCGGTAGACCGTGACTGTTAGAGCAACGGGCTTGTTGCTCTAGGAGAGGTGTAGTAAATTTGGCTACATTTATCGTGCGTCCGTCCTGTATTGTGGCGGCAACGCGGAGGAGAGACACGTTTTGTCTCGTCCTGTTTGTTTTGTTGGTGGCCGTGGTCACCAGTGTGTTTTGTTGGGCGGCTGTGTGCCCCCACCATCTGTTGTGTAGTTTCAGTAGTATACTGTTTATAGTAACCAGCCAGTCTTCAGCGGAGGTAGACACGGGCGCTCTTGGTTTCTGGCACAGGGTGGAGACACGTGTTGCTGGGCTGTTCTTGTTACTCGCTAGTCATTGGTCTGGGAGTTGTGCCCTCCTGTTGAGTAGCTGGCTTGCTACTGGGTAGACCGTGGCTGTGTAGAACAACGGGCTTGTTGTCCTGAGGAAAGTGTAGCCGGTTGGGGCTGCATTTCCTGTTGTGCGTTCGTCCACTCGGGTGTGGCGACGCGGAGGGACGCGTTATTGTTTCGTCCCGTTGTTGCTGTTGGTGGCTGTGGTCACCAGTGTGTTTTGTTGGGTGGCTGTGTGCCCCACCATCTTTGTATAGTTTCAGTAGTAAACTGTATTGTAGTGGTAGTAGCCACGCACACTATTGAATGCTGAGAGGCTTCATGTCGGCCAGTAGTGCGTAGTGTTGTCCGCCAGACGTGTCTGCGACGAGTATATAGTGGGTGTCACCCGTAGATGGTGTCTGGGCTTGTGTGTACATCACCGGATGTGCTGTACACATCATATATTGCAGTAGTAGTAGGCCAGGGATGTCAGTCTAACAGGTGTTAGTAAGCAATTGTTGTAGTAGGATAGTATAGTTATATAATATACCGCGCGCGTTGTTCCGGTCTGTGAGTTATCACAGTCTGTGGACAAGGCGGGTGGAGAGGCATTAATACTTCATAGAGAAGTGGGTGGAATTGTCCTTGTGGGCGGTTTCTCTAGGGGTATTAAGGCCTCGCCCTGTTACACATAGCATCTACCATTTATAAATTCTACTTGGTTGGGTACAGGAGGAGAAGGAGTTGCTGAGGAGATTCCCTTACAGTGGGGGAAATTATACACTGTTGGCGACCTTGAAAGAACCTGAGGGTTACGTCGGCTGTGAGTTATAGTAGTGGGGACTCTGTGGAGTGTTTTATAATCCCCACTGTACTGACCGTAACAAAGCTGGCGATTTTGCCAGAATAACAGTCTAGTGAGCTGTAGCAGCTAACCGCAGCCGGGTGACGACGTACGTTTGCAAACCGTAACAGTGGCGACCTCGCCAGGATAAACCAAGTGCTTTATAGTGTGTAGTGTTATTGTGTGGGGTATTATTACTTATATTATTTTATTGTTTGTGAGAACGAGTCCCTGTGAGCACCATGGAGAGAGTTACTGGTCTTTTCACCCCAGCAGTGGAGGGTGAGGATGCGAGTGTGAGCCGGCGAGACTCACCACGTGGGTATGATGAGTCGGTGGCCGCGCGTGGGGTCAGTGAGGACGCATTTACTACGTGTCATGATAACGCACGTGGCGGTCCCAGTGAAGGTGATGTGGGATATATTAGCCCTGGCAGAAGTATCGGAAGCAGGGAAGGCTCCCGACGATCTAGTCCAGCAAGCAGTATTGCTGATAGTGTCCAGTCAGCTGCCAGACTGGAGGAACTGCGATTAAAGCTGGAAATGAGGAAAATGGAGATAGAAGCAGAAGAGAGGCGAGAGTTAAAAAGACTAGCTGCTGAGGAGAGGGCTAGAGAAGCGGAAGAGAGACGAGAGTTAAACAGACTAGCAGCAGAGCAAGAGGCTAGAGAGGCGGAAGAGAGGGCTAGAGAGGCGGAAGAAAGACAAGAACTTCAGAGACTAGCAGCAGAGGAGACTAGAGAGATGGAGATGATGAGATTGGAGATGGAGAGAGAAAGGGCAGATAAAGATAGAGAGTTGGAGTGGGAGAAAACTCGCCATGCAATAAGTACGCCTGGAGTTGTTGGTAGTGTAGGAGGAGGAGGAGAACAGAGTGTTGAGCGTACGTTAGTTCAAAGTCTCCAGCTAGTCCCCGAATTTGATGAGGCTAAGGTGGCTGAATGGTTTGTCCGCTTCGAGAGGAAAGCCAAGGAGTTTGCTTGGTCTCGAGAGAGATGGGTAGGCTTGGTCGCGAATAAACTCAAGGGAAAAGCCTTGGAAGTTTATGATAAAATGTCAGCTGATGATCTGGATGATTATGAGGAGTTTAAGGCTGACATTTTGCGGGCATATGAGCTGCGACCAGAAGCCTATCGCTTGCAATTCAGAGGAAAGAGGAAGCGAGCAAGTGACTCCTACCTCGAGTGTGCTCGTTCACTGGAGCAAGTGTTTGAGAGATGGGTTGCTAGCGAGGGTGTTGACTCTCTCGAGGCTTTAAAGGAGTTAGTAGTTATGGAGCAGTTCATTGATATTGCTGATAAGGAGCTGGTACCTCTGTTGAGGGAGAAGAGGTTTAGGACCTTGAAGGAGGCTGCTACATGGGCTGATGATTATGTGTTGGCCCACCGTCCTGTGCAGCAGCCTGGGAGTTGGAGTCGTAAGGAAGGTGGTCCTAAGGGAGGCCCAGGGAGTGGTGGCAGTTCTTCCTCGGGCTCTCCAGGCCACTTTAGGCGATATACTGGATTCGGCAGTAAAATGGGTTTGAAAGCCCCAGGCCCCACCCTCCTTTTTCTGCGAAGGACGGGACGGCGGGAAGGCGGCCCCTAGAACGCCCAAGTATGATTCCCAGCCTACGTGCTATCACTGCCGAGGGAAAGGGCATTTTAAGTTCAATTGCCCAAAATTAGTAACAGCTGAAACTCCAAAGTCCTCGCAGAAACCAGTTGCCTTGTTGGTGTGGCCAGATAAAGTTTGTGGTGATGAGTTGACTGCTCCTTCAGGCTTTAGAAGTGAGAAGGCACGGCGTGTGCCTGAGTTGTGTTTGGAGGAGGGAGAGCAGGTTGGCCCACCTGTCCCTCCCCTGTTGCCTCGCCCGCTGTTGTTAAGGATAGTGAGCTTGACTGGTGCCGTCCTTTCCTGTGTGGAGGCACTGTTGAGATTGATGGCACAAAGTATCCCATCACTGTACTGCGTGATACGGGAGCACAGCAGTCAGTGTGCCGAAATGTCACTGGGAAGAAGGTGACATCTAGCAAGGCAGTGTTGTGTCGTGGACTTAACACTGTGGAGGAGTTCGTGACGGCTGAGGTGACGCTGTCATGTCCTCTTGTCACTGCTACGGCGCAGGTAGCAGTGGCAGACGAACTGCCAGTCGCAGGAGTGGACTTCCTGCTTGGGAATGATTTGGCTGGTGGTCGTGTATGGATCCCAACCTCTGAGGAGGATGAGGTTGCTGAAGAGTCTGGGCCAGTGGTGCAAGACTCTGTAAATGTTGTTACCCGCTCTCAGGCCCGCTGGGCTGAGAGAGAGCCTGTTACTACCCAGGAGGTTGCTAGCAGCCAGGTGGGATTGACTCCAGATGGGAGTAGCAGTGCTGATGTGGTGGAGCCAGTGTTGGGCTCACCATTGAGTTCTGGTGTAGAGGCTGACGGTGACGGTGTAGAGTCACTTGTTAATGCACCGGACTCGGCTTTGGGAGTTGTTGCTGAGAGTGAGGACGGAGTGTTGGGTGTAGCTGAGTTGTTTGATGGTTATCCTCACTCTGCAGAGCACTCCGGAGGAGCACTCGTGCTGAGTCGCTTCCTGGTGTGGAGGCTGGGGCTCTGATGTTCAGCACAGGCCCCAGCATGATAAGTCAGGCAGTTTGTTGGAAGTTGGCACCCAGGGTGGGAGACTTCCAGTTCTGCGGGGAGTTGGAGTTTCTCCCCTGTGGAGCATCGTGGAGGCAGGGAGCGAGCTGTTCCCTTGCCTGGTGACTGCCTGGCTGGTGGTGATGATCCTTCTGAGGACTCACCGGATCACATGGCAGGAGCGGAGCAGCCTGGGCCAGCTCTCCGTCCTCGATGCCGTGTGGGACGTAGGGTTGCAGCGTTGCCTCAACCCCATGACCCTATAGTCCCCCTTTCTCTTACCCAGCTAGAGCCTGCAGAGCTCATTCGTAGGCAGCAGGAGGACCCGGCGTTGGCCTCCTTCTTTGCTCGAGTGGGTGAGGGAAGTGAGGAGTTGGAGGGCAGGGAGGAGTTTGTTTTGCATCAAGGGTGTTGTGTCGTAGATGGCAGGAGAGTGACGGTGGTGAGTTATTGCAAGTAGTTGTGCCGCAGAAGCTGCGTGAGGCACTTGTGCTGTTGGCACATGAGGGGCCCATGGCTGGACACCTGGGCATCCGAAAGACCGTTGCTCGCCTGCGTCGCAACTTTTGGTGGCCTAGCATGTCTGGAGAAGTAGCCACGATTTTTAAGTGCTGCCACACTTGTCAAGTGGTGGGCAAGCCTAATCAGACACCCCCTGTGGCGCCACTCCACCCTCTCCCTGCTGTTGATCCTCCCTTCACGAGGGTTTTGATTGATATAGTAGGTCCTCTGCCTACTACCAGGGCTGGTCACAAGTATTTGTTGACCATAATGGATGTTACCACGCGGTATCCTGAAGCAATTCCCCTGAGAAGCACTCACTCTAAGGTGGTGCTGAAGGCTTTGTTAACCTTCTTTACACACTTTGGATTGCCAGCAGAGCTGCAGTCCGATCAGGGGACCAACTTTACTTCAAAGTTGTTTAAGGATACGATGACTGCGTGGGGGATCAAGCATATTGTGTCCAGTGCTTATCATCCACAGTCTCAGGGAGCCCTGGAGAGACATCATCAAACTCTCAAAACCATGCTCAAGAGTTTCTGCATGGAGAGAGATAAGGATTGGGACGAGGGTGTCCCCTTTGTCTTATTTGCGGTGAGAGAAGCGCCCACTGAGTCCTTGGGTTTCTCACCCAATCAGCTAGTGTTTGGACACCGAGTGCGTGGACCGCTCGACGTAGTTCGGGAGGCTTGGTGTCAGCCGTCGCCTGAGCGCCCTGTCTCACTGCTTAAGAGCATTATGAGCAGTCGAGAGAGACTAGCCAAGGCATTAGAGGTGGCGCAGGCCCACCTGTGTAAGGCCCAGCAGAGTATGAAGGGGTATTATGACCGAAGGGCCGAGTATCGGAGTTTTGCCCTGGAGATGAAGTGCTTGTGCTGTTACCACTTCAGGGCCAGCCGCTTGCTGCCCGCTATAGTGGCCCCTATATTATAGAGAAGAAGGTAGGTGACCTCGACTACCTGGTGGTCACTCCTGACCGGCGCAAGAGGGCTCAGCTGTGTCACGTTAACATGCTGAAGCCCTATTTTCGTTCTACTAGCCAGAAGGGCTCTTTTAGTTCTGCCGTGCAAGAGGCATCTTCAGTTTTATTTTTCTGCCGGGAGGGAGAGGCTCCAGAAGTTATTGGGCCTGAACCTGTTGTTCCTACAGGGCAGTGGGAACGGAATAGCCTCCATCTCTTGAAAGAGAAGGTTGACACATTTAGGGATCAGCAATATGAGTTGCTTCGGCGGCTGAGAAAGTACTCTTCAGTGTTTAGCAGTGTCCCGGGCAGGACACAGTTGATAGAACACGATATTGATGTTGGGGACGCAGAGCCTGTCAAACTGCCCCCTACCGAGTAAATCCTATGAAGCAAGCACTGGTGGAGAAGGAGTTGGAGTACATGCTTGAGCATGGGCTCATTACTCGGACTTACAGTCAATGGAGTTCCCAGTCACCCTGCAGCCTAAGCCTGATGGCAAGGTCAGGTTTTGTATTGACTTCAGGCGGGTTAATGCTCTAACAAAAGTAGACACTTATCCCTTGCCCCGTGTAGATGACTCTGTGGACCGAATCGGGTCAGCTACTTTTATCACCAAAGTGGACCTTGTCAAGGGTACTGGCAGGTCCCATTGACGGAGCGGGCTAAGGAGATAGCGAGTTTTGTGGCCAACGGCGCTGTCTATCAGTGCCAAGTGATGCCTTATGGGCTGCGAAATGCCCCAGCCACATTTCAGCGTCTCATGGACCGAGTTACTGATGGTCTGACTCACTGTGTCGTATACATTGATGACGTGGTCATCTATGACACAACATGGGCTGAGCATCTGACTAATGTAGAAGCCCTCTTTGCACGACTCCAGGAAGCGGGATTAGTTGTCAACTTGGAGAAGTGTGAATTTGTACAAGCTCGGGTGCAATACCTGGGTTACCGAGTGGGCCATGGCTACATCACTCCTCCTGAAGCCAAAGTAGAAGCGATCAGGCGGTTCCCGCACCGACCTGTCGCCGTGCCTTGCAGAGATTCTTAGGAGTGGTAGGTTACTACCGTCATTTTGTACCGGGGTATTCGACCCTCCTGGCACCTCTTACAGATCTCTTGCAGAAGGGTAAGAAGTGGGTCTGGAGTGAAGACTGTGAGAGCGCCTTCCACCGAGTTAAGACCATTTTATGCGAGATGCCAGTGCTCCAGGCCCCTGACTTCAGAAGAAGTTTTGCTCTCGCAGTAGATGCCAGTCAGGTGGGAATAGGCGCAGTTTTGTTGCAGCCTGATGACCAGGGTGTTAAACACCCTGTGTGTTATTTTTCGAAAAAGTTTACTCCCGCCCAGAAGAACTATTCAGTCATTGAGCAAGAGCTGCTTGCCATTTTGTTAGCCTTGCAGCATTTTGAAGTTTACATCCCCGCTTATGGGCCCCCATAGTCCCCTTCAGTTCTTAGAAAAATTTTAATTTAAAAATCAGCGTTTAACTCGCTGAAGTCTTCTACTCCAGGAGTATACAATATCATTGTCAGACATATAAGAGGAGCAGACAACGCTGTAGCTGATTGTCTGTCCCGGGGCCATTCCCTTTAATCAGTTCCGTGCCTTTTAAAAAAAAATTGTAAATGTTTTGTTTCCAAAATTTTTTCTTTTAAGGGAAGGCGTGTGATGGGCACCGTCTTAATCCCCTTTAATTTATTATATTATTATATGTGAAGCCTATGGCCACCCATCGCGGGCCCCTCGGGCTGTTCTGTTGAGCAGACGGCCCGCCTCCCTCTCCATGCTTCTCGTTGCGAGCGGGATTCAGTACAGAGGTAGCCTTCAGCAGAGATAGACACGCACTCTCGTCGATCTGGCACAGTGTTAGGGAGATTCGTGTTGCTGGGCTTCTCTTGTTACTCGCTAGTCATTGGTCTGGGAGTTGTGCCCTCCTGTTGAGTAGCTGGCTTGCTACTCGGTAGACCGTGACTGTTAGAGCAACGGGCTTGTTGCTCTAGGAGAGGTGTAGTAAGTTTGACTACATTTCTCGTGCGTCCGTCCTGTATTGTGGCGGCAACGCGGAGGAGAGACACGTTTTGTCTCGTCCTGTTTGTTTTGTTGGTGGCCGTGGTCACCAGTGTGTTTTATTGGGCGGCTGTGTGCCCCCACCATCTGTTGTGTAGTTTCAGTAGTATACTGTTTATAGTAACCAGCCAGTCTTCGCTAGTCATTGGTCTGGGAGTTGTGCCCTCCTGTTGAGTAGCTGGCTTGCTACTAGGTAGACCGTGGCTGTGTAGGACAACGGGCTTGTTGTCCTGAGGAAAGTGTAGCCGGTTGGGGCTGCATTTCCTGTTGTGCGTTCGTCCACTCAGGTGTGGCGACGCGGAGGGACGCGTTATTGTTTCGTCCCGTTGTTGCTGTTGGTGGCTGTGGTCACCAGTGTGTTTTGTTGGGTGGCTGTATAGTTTCAGTAGTAAACTGTATTGTAGTGGTAGTAGCCACGCACACTATTGAATGCTGAGAGGCTTCATGTCGGCCAGTAGTGCGTAGTGTTGTCCGCCAGACGTGTCTGCGACGAGTATATAGTGGGTGTCACCCGTAGATGGTGTCTGGGCTTGTGTGTACATCACCGGATGTGCTGTACACATCATATATTGCAGTAGTAGTAGGCCAGGGATGTCAGTCTAACAGGTGTTAGTAAGCAATTGTTGTAGTAGGATAGTATAGTTATATAATATACCGCGCGTGTTCTTCCGGTCTGTGAGTTATCACAGTCTGTGGACAAGGCGGGTGGAGAGGCATTAATACTTCATAGAGAAGTGGGTGGAATTGTCCTTGTGGGCGGTTTCTCTAGGGGGTATTAAGGCCTCGCCCTGTTACACATAACATCTATCATTTATAAATTCTACTTGGTTGGGTACAGGAGGAGAAGGAGTTGCTGAGGAGATTCCCTTACAGTGGGGGAAATTATACACTGTTGGCGACCTTGAAAGAACCTGAGGGTTACGTCGGCTGTGAGTTATTGTAGTGGGGACTCTGTGGAATGTTTTATAATCCCCACTGTACTGACCGTAACTAAGCTAGCGATTTTGCCAGAATAACAGTCTAGTGAGCTGTAGCAGCTAACCGCAGCCGGGTGACGACGTACGTTTGCAAACCGTAACAATATATATATATATATATATATATATATATATATATATATATATATATATATATATATATATATATATATATATATATATATATATATATATATATATATATATATATATATATATATATATATATATATATAATACCACAAAAATATAATAAATCGGGAAATAAGTGCAAATGGAACTGCTTAATACCGAAAATATACGTTAGCCACAAAAATAAATATAATAATTAAGCTGCTCAGGGGTGTAAGAGGTAGTAAATGAGACCATAAAATAAGTAAATAAGTACAGCACTTATTAAAACAAAAAGTAAATAATTACACCACACACTTGCCCTCCTCTCTTGCTGGTACACACAATAATAGGTAAATCACCAAAAATGTTACGATTGCTAGGTAGTGTACAAACAAAATAACACCCAAAATTACTCTTGGCAATGCACAAAATGGCCGGCTGGCGTCCCTCACGCCAGTACAAAGATAAATTCACCAAAATATATGGTTAACACCCAAAACCCCAAAATATTCTCACGTCACTAATCACAGTGACTATATAAGTGCTAAAGAGAAATAGAGCTCAAGCAAAATCAGGAAATATAAGAATTATATTCAGCCAAACAAAGAGACGAGGAGAACACAGAGTAGCGGCGGGGCTCAGATGTTGGGCCAAGGGCACCCCACTGGTCTGCCTGGCGTCGGTTCACACGACAAAGGTCCACACGCCTTTGTCAAGGAGAAAATGTTACGTCACACGGTGTAATCTGAGCACCCATTGACTAAACACTCTAATCCTGCCAGAAGGCGTTATACTAAAGTAATCTGATTGGGCCCGGCACGTTGTTTTTCTCTCAAAGTGACAACAAATATGACGTCACGGCACACTCTAAAATATCCGACAATCAGCCGCTTCCACAACAACATATAAGTACAGTATTACAACATATACACACGAATCACGCAATACGAACATAACATACAATGAAATAATAATTGGGTAATATATATATATATATATATATATATATATATATATATATATATATATATATATATATATATATAAAAGAAAGGCAGTCCTGAAAGCATGACAATGATACACAATAAAAATAATGCTGGCAGGAAGCCATCACATCTTAACCTAAAATACAGTATAATGTATTAATATCTGACGGTCGTAACACTATTGTGTACCTATTGGATTATCTCTACCTATGCTCAGTAACCTGCACTTGAACTGCATTTTCCATCTATTTGTCCATTTTTTTTTTTTTTTTTTGTCCTATCCAGGTCTGCCTGCAAGGCCATGGCGTTTGTAAATTTACTAATGTCCCATTAATATGAATTAAAAATAATAATGCCCTAAATTTGAGCCCTCTGGCATTCCACTAACTACTTCTCCCTACTCGGAATTAGATCTGGTTATTACTACCCTTTCTCGCTTTTCGTTTAAGCACGCTTTAATACACACTTTAATTTAATTACCCTCTATACCATCTGCTTTAACCTTTTTAAGAGCCTTTAGTGAGGTACCTTGTCGACAGAACTCGGCCTGCAGGTCAGAGATTCGCCCTCGAAACTCCTCCCGCATCACTGAGATCCTTCGATGGAACTCAACCTCCACCTCTGAGACCTTCGTAACGAAAGCCTCGAGGATACAACTAACGCATCCACCTGAAACTGTATGGAAAGCATGGAAAGTAGCAATCTCAACATAAACATACCACAGATCACACGCCACTAACGGGATACTCGTCGACACTATCACGTCTGACCACTAGAAAGGTTGATCTGAGACTGAGGAAGATTGACCTGAGACATGGAAGGTTGACCTGAGACTGACCTAGTTGACGAATCACTAGAACAGCGCTGGTTTCTAGCCAAGGCGCTTTCTATAGATGACTCGCCCTCCTCCCGAAACACATCAGACAGCACGCGCTCAATCGCAATCACAGGCTGGTAATCAGAGATGATCCCAGAGAGACAGACAGTCTCCTCGAAGACAACATCGAGTGAATCATCCCTCTTCGGCAGGTCGGGAGAGTGAGGACAGTGGATTACGGGCAGAGGGTGACAGGGAGAGAGTTCAACCAAGGTGACCCCACTGTCGCCGTTAGGGACACAAAGGGTAGCAATGCCTGAGTCTTCAATCCTGTGAGTACTGCAAAGGCAAATACCACTCCACAGATACTTGAAACAAGAGGCTGGCTGACAGGCGAAACTCTGACTTAATTCAAGCGATCAGGTTATGATCAAATGAGAGACTTGCTGTGTTGAGAAATGCAGCGTGGAGACAACCCCAACCTTACCCACAACACGGATTCGGCATGGCCCGGGGATCATCATGGGTTTCGTGACACCTCCCTTAGGTTACGGGGGAAAGGCCATGGGTGTTATAAACTAAATGTATTAACAGTAAACATTCGTGATTTTCACAGAAATATGGGTGAACTCACGCAAAGGTTCATGTTGAAAATGATGTCGACTTAGTGATCATGTGCGTGACTTTCCTAGATGATAGTGTGCCAACAATCTATGCGAGGATAAAAATGTACTCGACATGGATTAGGAAGGACCGCTCTACACAGAGCGGTGGTATGACCTTTTGCTTCAAGTCGAGCTTCAGTGAGACGATGCTGGAGACACCGTTCATTAGGGAGCTCGAAATGGTATTACTGGAGCTGGTGGATGAGGATGGCCGAGGTGTGCTGTGCGTTGAGTTAACGTTACCGCCCACCATCACAGGCGACAGCATTAATACATTTCCTCACGGATAATATTGATCACCTCCTCACTACCCACCCAGTGTAATAATGTAGAGAGAGAGAGAGAGAGAGAGAGAAATATAGTAAAAAGATAGAGCACGTGAAGAGCACCACTACAAGATCATGTGGCCAAGCTGCTACTGAGAAAAAGTACAGAGGAACAAAGCTTTGCACCAAAGCTGCATGCAAAACCATGAAACGAGCAGCGAAATGGACAAGAACAAGATTGGAAGAGAACAATAGGGGAATGCTGTTCTCCAGCCACCTGGACCCAAAGCTTTAGTGGAGTTTGGTGAAGGAGAACCAGGGTATCAATCCCCATTTACTCAAAAAAAAAAAAAAAAAAAAAAAAACCTGCACGGATGAGCTCACCAAGCCCTTTGTCAACATCTTCCGCCTGTGCCTAGTCTCCAGGGTTTGACTGTCTCAATAGAAAGAGGTAAGGGTAACACCTGTACATAAAAAGAAGGAAAGGTCGGTGTCGAAAATTTGACGATCCATATTTATAATTTCAGTGGCCAGTAAGACATTCGAGAGGATAATCGGCGAGCAGGTGACGACAAGGTAAAGAGAATAAAAGGCAGTCTCAGCCTCACCTGCTCTGCAGGTTATTAGGACGTCACATTTTGGAAGTGAGATTTTAAAGAAAACGGAAATAATCTGCACCGTATACTTCTGTACTTTTAGGTGTATGGCAAGTCTAGCGGAGGTAGTGACAGGTTACTTTTTTATTTCGATGTTGTGACCTATAGCGCTTGTAGGTTCACTTGAAGAATATGGGAAGTGCTGTTGAGCTACCACCCAATAGTAGTGTACTATAGCGCACTATAGTGTTACCCATATCAGGGCCCATATCACCACCCAAGCGCATCTTTGGCATGTAGGTAATTTTAAACCACTTGACAAATGGTAAAGCATGAAGGTGGTACTTGGTGGCATTCGAACCTACGCGTGGATGTCTGCCCAATCCCATGCTCACCGACTTATCCATTAGGATACCACCTCCCTAATTAAAGGTAGTGCAGTGATAGGCCTATTCTTGGTAACGCTATAAATTTTCAGCATTTTTCTTCCTCAGTTCTTCTTTGGGTAAATTATGACAACGTAAGGCAGTTCCTTTCCGATTCATGGACTTTAATCCAGAAACAATGTGAGAAGCGGGCATTTTTTATAAAGAAGTCATAGCCTCAAATGTCAACTTCTGACTACCACAGGCTGTATACGACTGACCTAACGTAAAGACTAGATGACTCTTCTAAACGTGACGTCACCACACCCCGACTCAGATTGAGCTTATTTTGTGCTCTATTCCCCTTTAGCTGAAGCTACCTTCTATTTTCTTTACCTTGGGTGACGAGGTTCTTGGAGGAGCAGTTCTGATTCAGGAGAGAACGCTCCACATACGACATAGTCCCCCTAATATCAGTCCTGGCACGATGCTCTGGATGCTTGCCGGCCCTCACTTGTCATCGCTCTAGACATAGTTGGTGCTTTCGTCACTGTGCGGCAAAGGGAGATGACAGCCAAGCTCGAGTGGACTGGCATTCCAGGGGATCTGCTCTACTTCTTCAGCTACCTGACGGGTAGGAGGCTTCTGTTCGACAAGGGTCTGTCTTGAGACCAATATTCTAGAACATTAATGTCAATGACCACCTTCAGAGGATCTCCTCAGCTAGTGCATACTCTGACGACTGTACCCTTTATTGGACCTACAAAAGAGAGGATGCACAGGCCGTGGTACAGTCTCAACCCACTGCTGCGTGCCGTTATGGCCTGGGGTGACCAGTGCCAAGTAAAGTTTGCTTCCAACAAGACTCCATAAGAGTTTCACACTCTCCCTGGGACGTGCGCAGTATGATGGACGAAAAAGACATCGACAGCGTCGATGTCTTTGGCATGAAGTTGGACTTACGGCTGAACTTCGACCATCACCTCGAAAATGTGGCTGGAAAAGAGATGCAGAAGTTGTCTTTAATGCGTATTCAGCGGCACCTCCTTAATACAGAAGGCCTCCTAGCTGACCCTTACTAGACCCCTCATGGAATATATATATATATATATATATATATATATATATATATATATATATATATATATATATATATATATATATATATATATACAGGGTGATTCACGAGATTCTCCGAAAAATTTAACTTCTGCAAGTTAACACAATTCTAAGCTGAAAATACTTTATAAGTATAGGTGCAATGGTTGACAAGTGGGAGGAATTTTAGATTTCAATCCATACGGGAGGACAGCCACCAGCAAGCGGCTGGCTCCCGCCACCCCCTCGCGAACTTGAAACCACTTAGTTGTCAAGTTGCTGATTTTTCTTAAGTTTTACTAGCATTCTTTCAGTCTGAATATATATATATATATATATATATATATATATATATATATATATATATATATATATATATACACATATATACAGGGTGTTTCACGAGTTTCTCCGGAAAAAAAATAACTTCTGCAAGTTTACACAATTCTAAGCAGAAAATACTCTATAAATATAGGTGTTTTCTGCAATGGTTAACAAGTGGGAGGAATTTTAGATTTTTTCATGGAATAGGCTATAGGTGTCCGCAAAGCCTATTGCATAAAAAAGTGGCATAGTTCCCTAGAACAATTGATCACATACTTGGTGATAATTAAAAGAAAAAAAAAACTTTGATTCAGACTGAAAGAATGTTAGTGAAAAATAAGAGAAATCAGCAACATGGTTTCAAGGTCGCGAGGGGGTGGCGGGAGCCAGCTGCTTGTTGGTGACTATCCTCCCGTCTGGATTGAAATCTAAAATTCCTCCCACTTGTTAACCATTGCAGAAAACACCTATATTTATAGAGTATTTTCTGCTTAGAATTGTGTAAACTTGCAGAAGTTATTTTTTTTCCGGAGAAACTCGTGAAACACCCTGTATATATGTGTATATATATATATATATATATATATATATATATATATATATATATATATATATATATATATATATATATATATATGAGAGAGAATTGCCAAGTGCAAAACAAAAAAAGGCCTGCTAGAATTCCAGTCTCCAAGAAAAATAAAAAGAGTTAGTCAAAAGAGTTGGACAAATGTCTTTAAACCTCCCTCTTAACAGATGTTAAGTCGTAGGAAGATGGAAATACAGAAGCAGGTTGGGAGTTCCAGAGTGAAAGGTATAGATGACTGAGAATACTGGTTAACTCTCTTATTACTAATAAGAGTTGGACAGAAGAGGCATGAGAGAAAGAAGAAAGCCATGTGCAGCGAGGCCGCAGGAGAAGGGAAGGCATGCAGTTAGCAAGATAAGTAGAATAGTTAACTTGAAAAAAAAAAGCGACAAAATATAGAAAGTGTTCTAACATTTCGCCGGTGAGAAAGAGCCTGAAGACATTCAGTCAGTGGAGGGGAGATGATGAGAAGAAAAGCTTTTGATTCCACCATAACTAATAAAACTGTATGAGTGGAACCCCCCTAAACATGCGAAGAGTAGTCCATACTTTTTTCGAGAGTCTTCTATTTGTGAGGCCTTCGCTAATCACCACCATCAAGTAACAGTGTTTTTTGACCTGGAGAAGGCCTATGACACGGCTTGGTGTCATGGCATTTTACAGTCTTTGTTTAATTTTGGCCTTCGTGGCCACCTTCCTATTTTTATTCAGCAGTTTTTATCCAGACATCTTTTACGGGTTCGAGTGGGGAGTCTTCTCTCTGAGGCTACTGCTCTAAATGATGGTGTCCCACAGGGAAGTATTCTTAGTGTTACACTATTCGCAGTCGTCATTAATGGTGTTATTGATACTCTCCCAGATGGCATTCACAGCTCCTTATATGTTGATGATTTATGTATTTCATTTGCTGCTGCTAGGATGTCACTGATTGAGCGCAAGCTCCAACTGGCGATCAATAGGGTGTCCAGTTGGGCCAATATGAACGGTTTTCGATTCTCCACCTCCAAGACCGTAACCATGCATTTTTGTCGCAACCGTGGTGTCCATCCAGACCCAGATTTATACCTCGCCAATAAACGCCTCTCATGCGTGGAGGCGACTCGATATCTTGGCCTTTTATTTGACAACCGTCTCACCTGGGTTCCCCATTTCCGTTCTCTTAAGGCGTCTTGTCGGCAGGCATTATCCCTTCTTCGGGTTTTAAGTCACACCTCTTGGGGTGCGGACAGGGACACGTTGCTGCTGCTTCACCGCACACTCATACTTCCCAAGCTGGAATACGGCTGTGAGATCTACTCATCCGCAACAGATGCACGACTACGCACGCTTGACTCCGTGCATCATGCTAGGGTCCGCTTGGCTACAGGTGCATTTCGGACATCTCCAATACCTAGCCTTCGAGTGGATGCTGGTTTCTTGCCGCTCGACCTCCGGCGCCATTCCTCGATGCTCCGGTGTTGGTTTCGCACCCACCGTCTTCCCGATTCTGTCCCTTGTCTGTCAGTGTTGCGGGACTCGCGTTCGCAGGCAAATGTCACTCGACCGAGTCTACCTAAACCCTTTGGCCTTAGAGTTGCAAATCTCATGGCGGAGTTATCTATCGACCCCACTCCTGTCCTCTCTTTCCGGCTCCCACGTGTTGGTTATTGGCAGTTTCCTGTTGCGTCATTATGCCCTCTTGCTATTGATGGTAAGAAGGATTTACTGCCAGCTATGTCCCACACACGGTTTTTAGAACACCTTTTTATCCATTCTAATGATATTCCTGTTTTTACCGATGGTTCCAAATCCGACGCAGGCGTCGGGTTTAGTGTAGTTTTTCCCTCTTTTTATCGGTGTGGCAGCCTTCCTTCAGTGGCGTCCGTTTTTACGGCGGAGGTGTCTGCCATAGCCATAGCTTTACAGATAATCTTTACTCTCCCTGTTTCGTCTTTTACAATTTTTAGTGACTGTCGCAGTGTTCTTACTGCTCTCTCTTCTACTATCTCCCTTAATCCATTGGTTTTATCAGCCCTAGAGTGGCTATATCTACTTACCAGAGGAGGATATCGTGTTAGGTTCTGTTGGGTCCCTGGTCACGTTGGTGTTCCAGGGAATGAACACGCAGACCGCCTCGCTAAAGAGGCATCAAGTCGCGCTTCATCTCCTGCCCCTGTTCCGTTTCGAGATGTATTTTATGTAATTCGTGTGGCGGTTGCAGCAATTTGGCAGAGGAGATGCCTAACGGGGGTAACAACTTCGAAAATGGGAGAGCTCACTACTTCCTCTATCCTTCAGTGGACATAATCCCATGTCCGGGATCGTCGTGCACAGACTTTATTGGCGCGACTGCGTATAGGTCACTCTTACCTTACAAATAGGTACCTGCTGACCAGGGACCCTCAGCCTTACTGTAATGACTGCCTGGTGCCGCTCACGGTGAGGCATATACTAGTGGAATGCCCCAGTTTGACTGATTTAAGACACCGTTACCTATACCGCTGTCGCGGTAGAGATAGCGGTGTCTATTATATTTTAAAGGTCCTTGGACCAGAGTGCCTGGCCCAGGGCCATGACGTTTTTCGGTTTTTGGGAGAAGCTGGTCTTCTCCCAAAACTATGAATTTTATCTTATTTCTTTTTATTGTTTTACTTGGTTTTAGTTTTATAGTATTTATAGTTTTCTTTCCTCTTTTACTCTATTGTTTTTAATTACTTTTAATTAGTTCTTTGTATATATACACGTTAGTTTCATATTATTTACTGTAGCTGCGCTATATGACCATAGTTGTTGCGGCGCCATCAATTAAAATCCATCCATCCATACTTTTTCGTACAAAAGGTACTTAAGCCTTCCATCTCCTGAATCTCTTGCACTTTATATCTCTACCCGGAATCATGCCAAGTCTGTTCTTCAACTTGCCAAACACTCTTTCATAAATAGAAAATGTCAAAATCTTTCAAACTCAAACTCTCCTCGTGACTTCTGGCATCTAGCCAAAAACATCTCAAATAACTTCACTTCTACATCTTTCCCTCCTTTATTTTATCCTGATGGCACCACTGTCATCTCTTCTGTCTCTAAACCTGAACTCTTTTCTCAAACCTTTGCTCACAACTCCACCTTGGACGATTCTGGGCTTGTTCCTCCCTCTCTCAAGGGTGAAAAAAAAAATAATATATGAGACCACAAAATAAGTAAATAAGTACAACACTTATTAGAGACAATAAGTAAATAACAACATCTCACACTTTCCCTCCCCTCTGGCTGGTAGACACACTAATAGGTGAATCACCACAAATATTATGATTACTAGGTAGTATATAAACAAAATAGTACCCAAAATCTCTTGGCAATACTCACAAAATGGCCGGCTAACGTCCCCCACACCAACACAAAGATAAATTCACCAAAATATATGGTTAACACCCAAAACCCAAAATATTCACACGTCACTAACCACAGTGAATATATAAGTGCCAAAGGGAATCAGAATCCTAGCTAATCAGGAATTAAAAGGAAAAATACTCAACCGAGAACAACCAAAGAGACGAGGGGAGCGGAGAGCGGCGGGCACAGGTGTCGGTCTAAGGCACTCCCAGTGTGGTCTGCCTAGCGTCGGTTCAGTCACACGCCTTTGTTCGAGGGTAAAACTTTTAAAGTCACAAGATGTAACCTGAGCACCCATTGGCTAACACTCTACATCTGCCAGAGGGCGTGATCATCAGACGATCTAATTGGACCCGGCACCTTGCCCTGCTCTCTCACAAAGACAATAACAAAGATGACATCACGACACTCTCTAGAATCTCCGATGGGCAGCCGCTTCACACAAAAACATGTAAGTACAGTAATACAATATATACATACGAATCACGAAATACTAATAAAACATACAATGAAATAATAAATGGATAAATAATACATATATAAGAAAGGCCGTCCTAAGACCATTACAATAATACACAACGAAAATATTATTGTCAGGATGCCATCACATCTTAACCTGGTTAACATATAGTACAGTATATTAAGTAACAAGTGCTATTGGTGTTTTCCCAGATGACGTTCAATGCTCCTTATATGTGGACGATATGTGTATTTTTTTTTTTGGCTACTAGAATGTCTCTGATTAAGTGCAAACTCCAAATAACGATCAATACGGTGTTTCGTTGGGCAAACATAAACGGTTTTCGTTTTTCCACCTCGAACACTGTAGCCATGCACTTTTATCGTAACCGTGGTGACCATCTGGGACATGATTTATACCTAGCCAATAGACACCTTCCATGGATAGGTGGATGAATTTTAAAGTTATGGCGCCGCAACAACGACGGTCATATGGCGCCGCTACTATAAATTCATTGCAACTAACGTGTATGTATATAAAAATTAAAATTGATTAAAAACAATACAATTATTTAAAAAGCTAAAAACTAAAAACACTATAAACCTGAATAAAACATTAAAATACATAGTGTAAAATAAAATCAAATTCAGAGCTTTGGAAGAAGGCCAGCTTCTCCCAAAAATCAAAAAACGTCATGGCCTTGGGCCAGGCACTCTGGCCCAAGGACCTTTGAGATATAATAGACACCGTTATCTCTACCGCGACAGCGGTAGAGGTAGCTTTGTCTTAAGTCAGTCAAACTGGGGCACTCCACTAGTAGGTGCCGCACCGTAAGCGGCACCAGGCAGTCATCACAATAAGGTTGAGGGTCCCTGGTCAGGAGGTACCTTTGTGTTAAGGTACGTGTGACCTATACGAAGTCGTGCCAAAAACGTCTGTGCACGGCGATCCAGGACATGGGTGTATGTCCACAGAGGGAGTGTGGAAATAGTGATCTCTCCCATTTTCGAGGTTGCGACCCCCGTTAGCCATCTCCTCTGCCAAATTGATGTAACCGCCACTCAAATTAGATTAAATACATCTCGAAAAAGAACAGGGGCAGGAGATGGGACTTGCTGCCTCTTTAGCGAGGCGGTCAGCGTGTTCATTCCCTGGAACACCAACGTGACCAGGGCCCCAACAGAACCCAACACGATATCCTCTTCTGGTATGTAGATATAGCCAATCTAGGGCTGATAAAACCAATGGGTGATGGGAAATAAAAGAAGAGAGAGCAGTAAGAGCACTGCGACAGGTACTAAAAATTGTAAAAGACGAAACCGGGAGAGTAAAAATAATCTGTAAAGCTAAGACTATGGCAGACAGCTCCGCAGTAAAGACGGAGGCTACCGAAGGAAGACTGCCAGACCGATAAAAAGAGGGGAAAACCACACTAATCCCAACGCCTGCGTCGGATTTGGAACCATCAGTAAAAACGGGGATGTCATTAGAATGGATAAAAAAAAAGTGTTCTAAAAACCGTGTGTGGGACAGAGCTGGAAGAAAATCCTTCTTGCCGTCCATGGCAGGAGGGCATAATGAAACAACCGGAAGCTGCCAATAACCAACTCGTGAGAGCCGGAAAGAGTAGACAGGAGTAGGATCGATGGACAAATCTATCATAAGGTTTGACACTCGAAGGCCAAAAGGTTTAGGTAGACTAGGTCGAGTGACATACGCCTGCGAACGCGAGTCCCGCAATATTGACAGACAAGGGACAGAATCAGGAAGACGGTGGGTGCGAAACCAACATCGGAGCATCGAAGATTGGCGTCGGAGGTCGACCGCCCAGAAGTCAGCATCCACTAATAAGCTAGGAATTGGAGATGTCTGAAATGTACCCGTAGCCAAGCGGACCCTAGCATGATGCACGGAATCAAGTACACGTAGCCGTGCCTCCGTTGCAGAGGAGTAGATCTCACAACCGTATTCCAGCTTAGGAAGGATTAGTGTACGGTGGAGCAGCAGCAAAGTGTCCCTGTCCGCACCCCAAGAGGTGTGACTTAAAACACGAAGAAGGGATAGTGCCGTCCTGCAAGACGTTTTAAGAGAACGGAAATGTGGAACCCAAGTAAGACGGCTGTCAAACAATAGGCCAAGATATCGAGTGGCCTCCACACATGAGATGCGTCTATTGGCTAAATATAAATCAGGATCTGGATGGACGCCACGATTTTGACAAAAATGCATAGACACGGTCTTTGAGGTGGAGAAACGAAAACTCTTTATGTTGGCCCAACTGGACACCCGATTTATTGCCAGTTGGAGCTTTCGCTCAATCAGTGACATCCTAGCAGCAGCAAAAGAGATGCACAAGTCGTCCACATATAAAGAGTTGAGAACGCCATCCGATAGAGTATCTATAACACCATTTATTGCAACTGCAAATAGTGTAACACTAAGAATACTTCCCTGTGGGACACCGTCATTTAAAGCAGTAGCATCAGAGAGAACACTCCCCACTCGAACCCGTAAAAGACGTCTGAATAAAAACTGCTGTAAAAAAATAGGAAGGCGGCCACGGAGACCAAACTTAAACAAGGAACGTAAAATCCCATGACACCAAGCTGTGTCGTAGGCCTTCTCCAGGTCAAAAAATACAGTAACCTGGTGGTGGTGATTAGCAAAGGCCTCACAAATAGAAGACTCTAGGGATAAAAGAGCATCCGTTGTAGACCTCATCTTTCGGAAGCCATACTGTGCCGATGACAAGTACTTCCCCCTCTCCAAGTACCACATGAGTCTTACATTTACCATCTTTTCTAACACTTTACAGATACAAGATGTCAAAGATATAGGACGGTAGTTCGTAGCCTGGAGATGATCTTTCCCAGGCTTCGGAAATGGGAGAACCACTGCCACAGCCCAAGAGGATAGAAAATCACCGGTATGCCAAATCATATTACAAAGATTTAATAAAAAGTTAAAAGCACGGTAAGACATGTGACGCAAAAAGGCATAAGGAATGTCGTCTGGACCAGGAGAAGCGTCATGACACTCAAACAAAGCAGTCCGCAACTCGGAAGCAGAGAAAGGGACATTATAAGACTCCCCTCCATCCGAAGAAAAGTTTATGCCAAGAAATTCCATTCTCTGGCGGTAACGAGCGCCCGGGGCTGCAGGATGCCTCCGTGAAACACTGGCAAAGTGCTCTGCGAAGAGGTCGGTGACAGTCCTAGGGTCTGCCACCGTTCTCCCAAAAGACAACAAAACTGGTGGGGAAGGAGCAGAATACTTCCCAGCAATTCGGCGGACTTTGTTAAAGACATCCGTAAGAGGAGTGCGGGCATTAATGGAAGAGACATAAGCTTTCCATGAGGCTCTTTGTGCCTCTTTTAAAACGCGGCGGGCTCGAGCTCGGCAGCGCCGAAAAGCGTCCAGGCACTGCGGGTCCCCACGATGTCGCCGGAGACGAGAGAAAGCTGCCCGTTTTTCTTTCACAGCTTTAGTGCATGCTGCGTTTCACCAAGGAACGGGACGCTTAGTAAAGCGACCTGACGTCCTAGGGATTGTCTGAAGCGCTAATGAAATAAAAAAATCGGTAAAATAATCAACAGCCTCAGCACAAGTAGAAAAGTCAGCCAACGGACAAATTTAAGAGCTAAGGTCTGTGAATCGAAGTAAATCTGCCTTGTCTAAAACCCAGCGTGGGGGCCGGGACTGTGGCTCAGTGTTCACAGATTGTAATAAAATCGGTAGGACCCACCAGTTAAAATCAAGGAAAGAATTAGATGTACACAGAGAAAGATCGATAGCGGTTAAAATCCCAGTAGGATTGCGGAAATGTGTAACATCCCCTGAATTTAAAACCTCTAATCCCTCATCCTCAATAAAAAGAACCGATTGAAACCCCGCAGGGACCTTTATCCCACAGTGGGTGACGGCCGTTAAAATCTCCCAACAAAAGAAAAGGCGGAATCAGATGACGCACCAGGCCGTCAAGCTCACCCCTGGAGACAGGAAGCCGAGGAGGGAGATATAAACTGCAAATGGTGTACAGTCGTCCCATAAAGACCTTAACAGCAACCACCTGAAGGGGAGAGTTAAGTTGTAACAGGATAACAGGTATATCCTGACGGACTAGAATAGCTCTTCCACCGTGGTGGCCCTGGTCAGGGAAAGGAGTAATAAAAAAGGCACGATAGCCAGGAGGAGTAGAATAAGTACTATCACCTAGAATAGTCTCTTGTAGAGCTACACAGGCTGGAGAGAACTCCGACAGCAAAGCTCGGAGTTCCCCCCACGAGGCGCGAAGGCCTCTACAGTTCCACTGTAGAAGCTTGAAGATGACTATTTAGGTGCAGTGGACGGGCGAGCCTTTTGAAGGGGCTGCCCGTGACTCATCTGACTAGAAATAAATAACCGACGAGAAGACACCGGGAGTTGTGATGTGCCGGGTCGTTGGACCGCTGCCTTTCGGCTTGCCGGTGAGTGATGCGAACCATCATCACTCCTACCGGTCCTCGGAGGACGAGGTCAGGCTGGACTGCACTTTTGACACAGCGGGTCCATAAGGGACGGCTGTGATAATATCATCGGACGTCTCCATGTTAAGACCGTCCTCATCACAAGAAGCCCGATCTGGGACGGAGCGCGTCACAGGAGGCTGGACAGAAATAACTGGAGCTACCATTGCAGAGCGGTTCCTGGAGGACTCATGATCGTGTGCACCGGGAGAAACTTTAGATTGCTTAGGCTGAGCAAATTCTATCGATTTCGCAGAGCCGCGGTGCCGTTTGGTCATGCCTTTCAAAGGCTTAGGTGATGGAGGAGGCAAATGAACATTAACTACATGGGTAAGTTTGGTCAAGTCCGTATTATTCTCGTAACTTCTTGCAGGTGACTCAACTGAGTCATGAGACAAAAGGGCAAACCTATTGGCCAAATGAACAGGACCACCCGCCCCAACAGAGCGAGAGGTAGCACTTGTCGTCGTCTTCGGACCGGTAAACTCAGCAGAAGAGCGAGCGGCCAATACAGCATAGGATATCGCACCAATACCGTCCTTTTGGCGGGCGCTACCTAAACTAATGAACTGACTGTTAGCGAGCTGTAAAATATCCTGTTCCAGGCGATACCTAGGGCATTGCCTGGAACGTACTTGGTGAGCATCACAGCAATGAAAACAATAGGCAGCAGCATTGCAATGCTCCTCAGAATGTGAGTCTAGTGCAGAGCAGTTACCACATCGGGAAGCCTCCTTGCAGGAGCTTTTACCGTGACCGTACGAATAACATGAGAAACATTGAAGAGGGCAAGAAACAAAACGCCTCACCCTAAGATTAATAGGTCTGATATTAACACGGTCATGAAGGGTGGAACCAAAAAAGGTGAGGAGAACCATGTTGGAGGAGGTCTTCATCTTTGTCACCTTTTGGACTGAGCTAGGACACATTGCTAGTATTTCCTCTTCACGGAATTCATAAAGATCCTGACTGTACACACAACCTTTGGTGTAATTAAAGGTGGGATGTGCCTTTATAGTCTCAAACATGCTGTCAGAAGGACATGGCAGATGTTGCAACATCCTTGCCTGCGTGATATCTTTCGCTCGCACTTGCACCCCTTTACCGTATTTCTTGAGGTTTCCCTCAGGAATCGTGCCGATTTCTTTTGACAGGTACCGGGAGGCATGTATGAAATTCCCGCACCCATTTTTGTAGTAGGCCACAAACCAACGTGGAGGTGGGATCTGGCGGAATTCAGGAACTGAACTCTCAGAATGGTGGTCAAAAAGATTTGGGATGTAGTCCGTGTCGCTGTCCGAAATATTGCAAGAGTGGAGAAGTTCTGTCTTAAAGCCAGTGCCAGCAAGGGGAAGAGATGCTACATGTGCATAAGCCAGATGGGCTTCGTCACATGATAGAAAAGTCACATAGCAGCGGTTAGATGGAAAATCCTTATCATAAACAAGTCGAATGCGTAGAACCGTGCCATACACCTTGAGAAGTGAATGCAAGGCGTGATAAGAAAATGATGGGTTAACATTTACCATCACAAGGGAGTCATATGCAGCAGAAATACGTCCCTCAGAAGAACTCCCAGAACAGGAGACTACTGTGGGAGGCTCTTGTGGAGGGGAATCCTCCTTCCCACTCAGACCTGAGGATGACGTGTCGCAGGCCAGGTCAGCCACCTCACGAGAACCTGACAGTTTTTTGTGTTTCATCATATATATAACGTTACACAAAAAATGGCCCCAGTTGCAAGGGAAACCACCTACTGGGACAACAATGGGAGGGAGCGCTGTCTGCCGTGGACGGGGTACCTCGTCCCCATGCGGACCAGTCGTTTAAAAAAAAAAGGCCGCACATGATACGAATGTTTGTCCACGACAGAGTTGAGATCCCCCTCCCAAAGTATCCCAGCCTGGACACCAAACTATCCAGCACAGAACGGCCCCTATTGGGCGATCCCTCCAGCGGGTGGCTCCGCTGGTCCACTGGCAGCCTACGTAGGAACCATTTAGTCTGGCCCCTCACTGGCGACCTTACTAGCATGGGTAGCCCTCTCCCCCTCGAAAGGGTAGAGCAGGTGCCTAAGCCCCCTCTAGCCTAGCTCGCCAGGTCACAGGGGCACGCAAGCCTCCCCACCACGACAAGGCGGTTCCCATCTGGGGGGGCACCTTCCATGTGTGTATGCGATTCAGTACCTTGCCCTTGTGTTTGACAACCATCTCACTTGGGTTCCCCATTTCCTTTCTCTTAAGGCGTCTTGTAGGAAGGCCCTATCCCTTCTTCGGGTTTTAAGTCACGTATTTTGGGGCACGGACAGGGACGCTCTATTGCTTCTTCACCGTACACTTATAGTTCCCAAGTTGGAATACGATTGTGAGATCAAATTTACTGCAACAGATGAACGGCTACGCATGCTGGACTCTGTGCATCATTCTGGGGTCCACTTGGCTACGGGTGCATTCCGGACATCTCCAATTCCTAGCCTTCTAGTGGATGCTGGCATCTGGCCGCTCGACCTCCGGCGCCAGTCTTCGCGTCTCCGGTGTTGTTTTTGTATCCACCGTCTTTCTGATTCAGTCCCGTGTTTGTCAATATTGTGGGACTCGCGTTCGAAGGCGTATGTCACTCGACCTAGTCTTCCTAAACCTTAAGGCCTTCGAGTAGCCTCTCTCATGAAAGATTTATCTATTGCCCCAACTCCTATCAACTCTTTCCGACTCCCTCGATTTGGTTATTGACAGTTTCCCGTTCTCTTTTAATGCCCTCCTGCCATGGATAGCAAGTTCTATTTCCTGTCAGCTCTGTCCCACACACGGTTTTTAGAACATTATCCTACCCATTCTGATGCCGTTCCTGTTTTTTCTGATGGTTCCAAATCGAATGCAGGTTTGGTGTGGTCTTTCCCTTCTTCTACCGAGCTGGTAGCCTTTCGTCAGTTGCATCAGTTTTTATTGTGGAGCTGTCTGCCATAGTCCTTGCTTTACAGATTATGTTTACCCTCCTAGTTTCGTCTGTTACGATTTTTAGTGATTCTCGCAGTGTTCTTACTGCTTTCTCCTACTCTATTATTTTTCCTAACCCAATGGTTTTATCTGTTTTGTAGTGGCTTTTATCTGCTTAGCAACAGAGGATATCCTATATCGCTGATATAGGTGTGTGTCAATCACTTGACTCACACCTATATCAGCGACTGCAGTACACAGCTGGTATTGGCGTGAGTATGAATAGGTCACACGTACCTTACACATATATACCTGTTGACCAGGGACCCTCAACCCTACTGTGATGACTGCCTGCTACCGCTTATGGCGCGGCACTTGCTGGTAGAGTGCCCTAGTTTGATTGACTTACGAGACCGCTACCTCTACCGGTGTTGGTGTAGAGATAACGGTCTTTATTATCTCTCTATGGTCCTCAGATCAGCGTGTCTGGCCCCAGACCATGATGTTTTTGAGTTCTCAAATCTCAATCTCTGAAAATTGTTTTATAATCTGTATTTCAATGTTTTATTTTCATTAAATGTATTTTTAGTTACTTTTTATTTATCTTTTTTTATTTTATTATTATTTTTTTATTTTTTTTTATTTATTTATTTATTTTTTTTTTTTTACCTATTGTAGCTCCGCCAAATGACCCTTGCTATTGCAGCGCCTAATACAAAACCCATCCATCCATCCATCCATGCCAGACATTATCACTTCCGTTATGCATTCAGCAAACAGAGATGGGTCTCTGACATGGAAACATTAATCATTCCAGGGAAAATTAGCATAATACTTTCTCATATCCTCCTACCTGGCAGAGACAAAACGCCAGAGGCACCTCCGCTTTAGGGATTCCTGAGGAGGGATTGCAGAAATAGGGCAAGATATCGAAATGAATTTATAATCGGAGGAGCCCATCAGATAAGATTGGGTAAAAGCATAAGCTGAATGATTAAGGGTAAGGAAGAAATCAAGAATGTTACCCGTATCTCCAAGATGGTAAGGGATACGAGTAGGTTGTAACAATTGCTCTAGGTAATGGAGGATAGCAAAGTTGAAGGCTAGTTCACCAAGATTGTCAGTGAAAGGAGAGGAAAGCCAGATCTCTAAATTTCCAAAGGTCTCCAAGGATGGAGATCTTTGCGAACGGGTAGAGGGAGTTAAATAGTAAAACAAAAACAGAAATGATATAGTCATAAGAATTAGAAGAGAGATAGACAGCGCAGATAAATTTTCTCTGAGAGTTAGTACTGAGTCTAAGGCAGATGGTGGGAAAGTCGGAATATTCAAGAACGTGGGCACGAGAGTAAGTTAAGTCGTTGTGCATATAGACACAAATTTCAGCTTTGGGATGAAAATGAGAATAGATAATGCAGGAGGGAACATAGAAGTGGTTACTGTCGGTTGCCTCTATTAGCTGTTTCGGTGAAGAAAAGAAGATAAAGTTTATTAGAGGAGAGGTGGTGTTTTATATAATGAAAAATAGATCGAAGACCCCGAGTGTTGCAGAAATTAAGGAAGAGAAAGATGAGGAAAGTATAATGTAATTTTGAGTTGCACATGAGAGATGTCCGACCTCGGGACATTTTTGGTCTCCTCCATAGAAGGGGACTTGGATATGGAGTTCCCAAATTTTTATTTTGAATTTTAAGTGGTGTGTGTGTGTGTGTGTGTGTGTGTGTGTGTGTGTTTGTGTGGTAAGTGCATGTAGTTTTATGAGAAAACGGAGAGTTGTCTTTAGACTGCCCCTTTCAGCTCTAAAACAAAGAGAAACGTTCAGCGAGATCACAATTAACTTTACTGGCTATTAATTAATGCTATTACATAGCCCTCACTGGTAGCAAATTAACTTTTCGGTAGGTGTATACTACCTACTCCGATATATATATATATATATATATATATATATATATATATATATATATATATATATATATATATATATATATATATATATGTGTGTGTGTGTGTGTGTGTGTGTGTGTGTGTGTGTGTTTACATACTACAAAATATGTTTCTAATAAATGTCACATGTGTTCTAGTTTCCTGTTTGTGAGATCGAAACATAGAGTACCTGGCCGTCTACTACCAAACGGATCCTGGACAGGCATGCTTGGTATGCTGCAACGTAAAGTAAGAAACTTACTGTTATTATCATTATTATTATTACAATAATATTCCAGTTCTTTTTCTTCCTCTTCTTCTTCTTCTTCTTATTATTATTATTATTATTATTATTATTATTATTATTATAATTATTATTGTTAATATTTTGTTGTTATTTTATCATTATTATTGCCATTATTGTTTTTGTTATTACCTTCTCTTAATTCATAAATTACGTTTTAAGTATTACATATAGAATACACTTGTCAAAGAGATTTTTTTCTTTCTATTAAGAAATTAATATTTATGTGACAAATATAGCTAAAGGCTGCTTTAACGACTTATGTGTATGTTATATCCTTTTTAATGTTAATAGCCAATCTCTCTCTCTCTCTCTCTCTCTCTCTCTCTCTCTCTCTCTCTCTCTCTCTCTCTCTCTCTCTCTCTCTCTCTCTCTCTCTATCTATCTATCTATCTATCTATCTATCTATCTATCTATCTATCTATCTCTCTCTCTCTCTCTCTCTGTATATACTCCAGGAGCCAAGGGGTGTTCACATGCTAAAAAGGGCCCCTAAGTTACTCTCTCACTGAAAGAAATTAATTATTATAAGAAATTTATTATTATAAGAGAGAGAGAGAGAGAGAGAGAGAGAGAGAGAGAGAGAGAGAGAGAGAGAGAGAGAGAGAGAGAGAGAGAGCTTAAGACGCTTCTTAGAAAGTGTTCAAGAATGTGGGGACGGGCGACGTGTATGATTTTTTTTATATTTGTTTCCGTTGTATATGAAGAGAATGGGCATCACGAGAGAAAACGGTCGTAAACATGAGAGAGTGAGAGTGATCACCGAGCGCGGTGTTCATGACGGTTGCTTGAGGCATAATGACGGCTGTGTACGCATACACAGTAGAGATAATACACAATTTTTTTCAGGGGAATTGATATTTCGCTACAGCGCGAAGCAGTGTTGCAGTAGATAGGACGTGGAATGCCCATGAAACGCCTTAACTGCGCATGCAGAGTTGTGTCCGTGTCAGGCGCATAACTCGTTGGAACCTGCAGGAGAGACATGGGAGAGAATGAGCCAGTGGAACATATGGTGCTGGAATATGTGAAGTATGCCAAACACAGGAATAAGATTATGGAAGTGGTGCTAAGGGAATTTGAGAATGTCAGAGTGGAGAAGACAGGAAGGGAATGGATGGCATTGGTGCTGGGCTTATTTGGAGACATGAATGACAGGGTGATTGACACTGCGAAGGAGTTCCAGGAGAGAAAAGTGTACCGTATTAGATATGTGCATTAGGAATGTGAAATACAGTGATTGCTTTTTGTTTGCCTCTATTTTCCTACATAAGTTTATATAGGCTGAGTCAGGAGCAATCTTGAGTCACCTGTACCATTAAGATCAAGACTTACGTTTTTCTTGTTCCTGACACCTGAGAACCGAAGGTTCAAACTTTTTTTTTTTTTTTTCATCCGGTTTCCTGACTGTACTGCACTGTTACTTTATAATCATGGGTTTGACGTATGTAGGCTACTTATTTTCATATTATTAAACCTTTAGTGCGATCAGTTGAGCAGTTCACGCTCGTTTCTTGGACATTCCACTTCCTGCTGCCACACCGGGCAGGATGGATGACGGCCCAGGCTCATGGCTTCACTAGGACGTCTATATGGCTGGCAGTGCAGGGTCTCTGCCGCAAATTTAGAGCCATGCAGACAAGACAAGGCCAGAAACAATGGGAAGCAAGACCAGCGCGGGGTCACGTCGGGTAGAAGGATCCCCATAGAGAATGGAATGCAGGAGCTAGAAAACGTCAAGTGTTGAGAAATGGTGTTTTGCACACAAAATCTTTGGTGTTTATATCTTAAAACAGTTTTATTAGTTTTTGTAGATACGTTGATATTAGAGCTAAAAAAAAAAAAAGATATGTAATTGAAGAAAAATACACGTATATGAAAATATTTAACCAAATAAAGGTTTGTTATAATCAAGAAAAAAAAATATCTATATTGGATTTCTTTTTTTTTTTTTTTTACGTAGGGAAGAGGGCAAGCCAAGGGCAAAAAATATTAATTAATTAATTAAAAGAAAAGGCCCACTTGAGTGTTGGTTAAGTCTAAAAGCGTCAGCCAAAGTTGAGCAAATGCTTCAATACCTCCCTCTTAAAAGAAGACAAGTCGTAGGAATTCGGGAATACAGATGCAGGGAGGGAGTTCCACAGTTTGCCAGTGAAAGGGATGAATGATTAAGGGTACTGTTTAACTCTTGCGTTAGTAAACTGGACATAATAGGGAAGAGAGGAAGAAGAAAGCCTTGTGCAGCTAAGCCGCAGGAGGAGGGGAGGCATGCAGTTAGCAAGATCAATAGAACAGTTAGCATGAAAATAGCGATAAAAGATAGAAAAAGATGCAACATTCCGGTAGTGATAAAGACGCTGAAGACAGTTAGTCAGAGGAGGGGAGTTCATGAGACGAAAAGCTTTTGATTCCACCCTATCTAGTAAAACTGTGTGACTGGAACTCCCCTTAACATGCGAAGAATATTCCATACAGGGACGGATAAGGCTCTAATACAAAGTAACCAGTTGGAGGGGCGAGAAAAACTGGCGGAGACGGCTCAGAACATCTAACTTCATAGAAGTTGTTTTAGCAAGAGACGAGATGTGAAGTTTCCAGATATGATTATGAGCAAAGGACAAACCGAGGATATTTTTTTTTTTTTGGGGGGCAGAGGCAGTGGCTGCTTTACTCCTCTTGTGCATTAATTTCGAGTTCAAACTCTTCCTTTTGTCAATCAACATCAAACCTTTCCATCTTGCATACATCATAAAAGTTTAACTATTTTACCACTTAAAACAACTGGTTGTTTATTGTAATTTGTCTCTGATCTATTTTCGACGGGGAGAATTTAGATTTAAATACGTATACATCGCCAGTATGGGCTCATTGAGGCTCTATCAGTGAAATTTTCAATTATCATTCTGACTTTCTGTCATTCGAAAAAGAACATGAAAAGATGTTTCATAACGAAAAATGAGGCTTTGATAATTATGCAGATTTTTTTTTTTTTTTTTTTTTTAGGGTTTGTATTATCTATTAGATGTTTCAAGACGAAAAATGTGGACTTTGAAAATAGTGCAAATATTTTTTTTTCTTTTTGTATTTTTTTCTTGTTTTAAGGGTCTTCATTGTCTATTAATTGATTAATAATAATAATAATAATAATAATAATAATAATAATAATAATAATAATTATTATTATTATTATTATTGTTATTATTATTATCATCATCATTATTATACCAATAGGACATGTGTAATAGGAACTTTGGTTGTCTCAAACGTATGAATAGGATCTCATACGCTTCCTCTCCCTTCTCAACAAAAGCGTCTCTCTCTCTCTCTCTCTCTCTCTCTCTCTCTCTCTCTCTCTCTCTCTCTCTCTCTCTCTCTCTCTCTCTCGCATATTTCGTACTATTACAGGAAATGGATTTTTCCGGTACGCTCTTTGCGCTGTCACCGGAAAGAATTGGTAGTTTGGACTTCAGCGAGCCTATTTATATCGACGAAATGAATGTAGTTTACTTGCGGCCGGGCGTGAGTCCTGATATGGCAGGGTTCATCAAACCCTACACACCGCTGGTGAGTGCAATCTACATCTCCTTTCTTAGATGTTCTAGAAATGATATATATATATATATATATATATATATATATATATATATATATATATATATATATATATATATATATATATATATATATATATATATATATATATATATATATATATATATATATATATATATATATATATATATATATATATATATATATATATATATATATATATATATATATATATATATATATATATATATATATATATATATATATATATATATATATATATATATATATATATATATATATATATATATATATATATATATATATATATATATATATATATATATATATATATATATATATATATATATATATATATATATATATATATATATATATATATATATATATATATATATATATATATATATATATATATATATATATATATATATATATATATATATATATATATATATATATATATATATATATATATATATATATATATATATATATATATATATATATATATATATATATATATATATATATATATATATATATATATATATATATATATATATATATATATATATATATATATATATATATATATATATATATATATATATACATATGAGAATCATGTTTTTTTTACATACATAAGGAAATGTTGAATTCACAATTCAAAATTGGTCAAATACGTAAATAGTCACTTCGTTGTGGGTACATCAGCGAGAGAGAGAGAGAGAGAGAGAGAGAGAGAGAGAGAGAGAGAGAGAGAGAGAGAGAAAGGCCTAATAAAAAAAAATCCCAAATTTGTCCAATCTCTTAAGAAGGCTTAAATCTTGCTCTTGATCTAGATATGAAATGTTGTAAGAGCAAAATAGTATTTTATTTTATATTTCAGTTTCGAGTCAATAGTGCAATCATTTTCTATTTTTAAATAGAATAAGAAAGATGATTATTCTCCATATGTTTTGTAAGGATATAAACGTATAGATTAGTGTATATGTATAAACAAATTCCATCAAGCGCAATGTGCGTGTATTTGTCTCCGTGTTTACGACCTTGGGTCATACTGGCCAACTCCTTCTACGAAGCAGCACATCATTATGTATCGTTTCTTCGTTGGTATAAAGGAGATGATGACCCGTAAAGAAAGTTCCAATACATGGAACTGCATGGTGCACTATTAGAAAGAAGTTAAATCAATTAATCATGCGGGGCATCGCTTCTATTCTATGGCGCCACTCCATGCAGGCTCCCTTCCCATGCCAAGCAACTCCCAACAAGAGGTATCAACTTGCCGCAGCAATGGGTTATGTGGACGTCCCTTTGGCCTCCTCCATGCGGGGTTATCCCTTTCGGAGCCAACACGAAATGCATGATCGGCTTCCAGGTATCGTACCACGTGCCCATATACGCAATTGGCGTTGGCGGACTATACTTGTAATCGGTCTCGAATCAGTTTCATGGAGCAAACGCTGATTTGACAAAGTCATACCCACGGAATCACACGATCCTGCTAAGGCATCTAGTACCAAAGACATCAATTCGCCTCTTGAGATCGGTGTTCAGCTTTCACCACCCTGGAGCTCTCCTTGCTAAGTCGGAAGGGGCTGTCATCTCTGAACACCATTTTTATTCCAGTGATTCGGTGTCTAGTTTTTGTATTGCTTCCAAAAGTTGACCGTTTTCTTCCACATGGCCACCGTGCGCAGCGGCTTTTTGGCGGCGCATCGGCATGGCAGACCAAGGTCATTTTCGAGGTGATACTGGATCATTCAATCAGAGACGTTTTGCAACAGCTCTGGATACTTCTTCAATTCCACTGTGAATTTTGAAGGCTGTTACTTTATCTCTCTCTTTAGATCTTTGTTTGTTCTATGAGATGTCTTTTTTTTAGGCTCCAGAGCCTGCTTTTCTTTGTGGAACTACCCTAATGAAGGGAGCACTGTGGCAGTTTTCTTGAGTCTGTAGACCGTCACTCTATTCACGTTCAGGTCAGATGCTACACGAATAAATGACACGCCCTATTCAAGGAGTGTGAGAGCACGGACTTATTTTCCGTTGTAAGTTTGGTCCGACTAATTGTGATGATCAGGAGCCGTGAAATGTATGTCACAGTATGTGTAAAGGTGTAAAAAGGAGCACTGATAAGCAGCGAAAGTTCCACCCTCTCACACCGAGAACTGAGAGAGAACACGGAGATGTGTGTTGCTAATGTGAGGTAGCCCACTACATCATTCCAAGCTCATCTCACTTAGGAAGATGAAAATACAGAAGCAGGCAGGGAGTTCCAGAGTTTACCAGAGAAAGGTATGAATGATTGAGAATATCTTGCACATCTTTCTATCTATAAGAAAGAAAGAGGTACAACACTTCGGCGGTGAGAACCCTGCTGAACTCCACTATTAATATATTTAGGAGAAGAACAGTGGCCGTCTACCACAGCAGCAATAGAACGGTCGGAAAGGAAGCTTGAGATAAAGTTGCAGAGAGAAAGATAGAAGTCGTAGGAGAGCAGTATTGAAATCAAAGCTTTATGTCAGAGTCTATCAAAAGCTTTTGATATGTCTAACGCTACAGCAAAATCTCTAAAAGTGGATGACCAAGACTCAGTAAGAAAAGCCAGATGATCACCAGTAGAGCGACCTTGACGGAAGCCATACTGGCGATCAGACAGAAGATTGTGAAGTGACAGATGTTTGAGAATCTTCCTATTCAGGATAGATTCAAAAACTTTAGAGAAGCAAGAAATTAAAGCTATAGGACGATAGTTTGAGGGGTTAGAACGGTCATCCTTTTTAAGAACAGGCTGAATGTAGGCAAACTTCCAGCAGGAAGGAAAAGTAGAAGTCGTTAGACAAAGTTGAGAGAGTTTGGCCAGACAAGGTTGAAGCACGGAAACAGTTTCTGAGAACAATAGGAGGTACCCCATCAAGTTCATAAGCCTTCCGAGAATTTAACGCCAGCGAGGGCATACGAAACGTCGTTACGAAGAATTTTAATTTTAGCCATGAAATAGTCAGAAGGAGGAGGGGAGGGAGGGACAAGCCAAGAATTGTCCAATGTGAAGTTGTGAGAGCTTTAAAGACAGCAGAGATGGCAGTGGTGCCATCAGGATGAAATAAAGGAGGGAAAGATGAAGAAGTGAAGTTATTGGAGAGTTTTTTTGCTAGATGCTAGAAGTCTCGAGAGGAGTTAGAGTTTGAGAGATTTTGACATTTTCTATTTATGAAGGAGTGTTTGGCAAGTTGAAGAACAGACTTTGCATGATTCCGGGTAGAAATATAATGTGTATGAGATTCAGGAGATGGAAGACTCAAGTACTTTTTGTGGGCGACCTCTCTATCCTGTATAGCACGATATATATATATATATATATATATATATATATATATATATATATATATATATATATATATATATATATATATATATATATATATATATATATATATATATATATATATATATATATATATATATATATATATATATATATATATATATATATATATATATATATATATATATATATATATATATATATATATATATATATATATATATATATATATATATATATATATATATATATATATATATATATATATATATATATATATATATATATATATATATATATATATATATATATATATATATATATATATATATATATATTTATTTTATTTTTTTTTTTATTTTTTTTTATTGTGTATGATTTGAGGTATATTACTACAACATATGTTAGACAATCAAAGTGAATAAGCATTCATACATATCTAGGGGGATGAATGAAAATGTCTACTATAGATAATCATAATATTTGGATGTCATAGGTGTGGGTAATGCTGTTCCTCGTCTCATTGCTGGTGTTTGTGGTCCTTCGCGCTCTGTTGAGGGGCGCTGATATCATGCCAAATCTCAGTCCGTGAGTCTTTACTTTCAATTACTTTCGAAGTCATATTGGAAATTTTAATTCTAATGGGACTAGAAATAAATGTAAACCATTGCATATTGATTTTAACTTTGATTATACGTAGTTAAATATCCATGAATGAACAGGCATTAGTTATTTATTTCATTTTCAGGGAAGTGAATATCAATACTGATAAAAGTGCAAATACAGTATCTATAAATGGAAGCATGAAAATGGCATCAAGAAAATATCTGCAATATTCTAAAGCAACAGAGAAGTCAGCTGCGTGGACCTGGCATGTCCTGCTCGCCCAGAGTTGGTATCACCGTCACTTCACATTATATAGTTACATTACAAACTTCCCTCGTGACTTCTGGCATCTTCCCAAAAACATCTCCAATAACTTTCCTTCTGCATCCTTCCCTCCTTTACTTTATCATGATGGCACCACTCCATTTCTGCTGAACTCTTCTCTCAAAGCTTTTGCTATTAAACTAAACCTTGGATGATTCTGGGTTTGTACCTCCCTCACCTCCTCTTTCTGACTATTTCATGCGTACAATAATAATTCTTCGCAATGATGTTTTCCATGCCCTCACTGGCCTAAGCTCTCGGAAGGCTTATGGACCTACGGTTCCGTACTTGCACCTTGCCTGGCCAAGCTCTATCAACTATATCTATGGACCTAATCATTCCTTCTTCCTGGAAGTTTGCCTACATTCACCCTGTTCCTAAAAAGGGTGATCTTTCTAATCCCTTAAACTACCGTTATATTGATTTAATATCTTGCTTGTCTAAAGGTTTTGAATATGTCCTCAATAAGAAGATTCTTACATTTCGCACTTCACAGCCTTCTATGTGATCCCCAATATGGCTGTCAAGGTCACTCTACTGGTGATCTTCTTGTGTTCTTTACTGAGTCTTGGTCATCCCTATTTACAGATTTTGGTGATTTTTTTTTTTCTGACGCGTTACACATATCAAAAGCTTTCGATAGAGTTTGGCACATTTATTTATTTATTTATTTATTAATTAATTAATTAATTTATTTTATTATTTTTTTTTTCAAAACTGCCCTCCTACGGTTTCTATATTACTCTCTCCATTTTTACCTCAAGTTTGTTTTCTGACCGTTCTATTGCAGCAGTGGTAGATGGCCACTCTCCTTCTAAATCTATTAACAGTGGTGTTCTTGAGAGTTCTGTCCCGTCACCCACTTTTTTTTCTATTATTCATTAATGACCTTCTTAACAAGACTTCTAGCCCTAGCTACTCTCTAGCTATTCAACTGTCTCCCTTTTTCACAATGAATGTCATCGGTCTGTCCTTTATTCATAGTATTAAATGGAAACTTCACATTGCATCTCTTCATTCCTTGTATGAAGTTAGGCGTTCAACGGCGTCTCCCTTAGATTTGTTCGCCCCTCCAACTGCTAACTCTGGTTATGGGCCTTATCCGACCTTCGCATGCTGGGGGGGGGGGCACACAGTTTTATTAGATAGGTTGGAATCAAAAGCTCTTTGTCTCATCAATTCCCCTTTTATGACTGACTGTCTTCAGCCTCTTTCTCACTGCTGAAATGTTGCAGCTTTTTCTATATTTCATCGCTATTTCCATTCTAAATGCTCTACTGATCTTACTAAGTGCATACCTCTTTTCCTGCGGCCTCGCTGCACAAAGCTTTTATCTTCCTTTCACCCCTATTATGTCCAACTCTTGAATGAGTTGTTAACCAGTGTTTTCTATCATTCATACCTTCCTCTGGTAAACTCTGGAACGCCCTGCCTACTTCTCTATCTCCATCATCCTAAGACTTGACTTCTTTTAATTAAGAGCAGGTTTCAATACATTTGTCCCTGATTTTTTTAGAATTCTCATGATTTTAAGGGAACTGGCAACGCAGTGGGTCTTTTTTCCTACTTTTTGTTGTCCTTGGCCTGTTGCCCCTCCTGCATAAAATGAGACACTGAAACATGTAGAGAGAGAGAGAGAGAGAGAGAGAGAGACGTGTTTACCCTCCAAAGATCTCCGGGAGAATTAATTTTGGACAACGAAAACTCCTCTCATGTACCCATGTTCTACCACTGACACCTAACAACTCTGCCTGATCCGCACAATTCTCATAATAGTAAATTTAAATTTTCTGGTAATTTATACATGTTTTTTTTCTTATAAAAGCTACAAAAAAAGCCGTAAAAAAGGGGAAAAAAATTATATAAGACATTAATTAAGAAAAAAAAAAGTAAAAACCAGAGACCCTAAAACAAAACAACTACAGGTTGTGACGTTGGTATCAAACTACGGAATTACAGTTAGTAGGATGGATGTTTCTTGACTTTTAAGATTTCGCTTATGTTTATAAAATAATGCAAAATAATACAGCAATTTCCAGTTCATATGTCTTTGCTTTATGCAAAATTTAGAAATCCTGTTCACTAAAAACATGATCCAACTCTCTTGAAAGGTTTCTTATGACAAACCTGAATTTGACATCTATCTTCCTGTTCTAAAGGAGATAGATACCCTTGTGCTCACACATACATAATTACAAACTTTTGCTTGTTGAGCCGATGTACCTTGTTATGCAACTGCGACAACAAAATTTATATACTATGTTAAAGCTGAAGGGAATCGTTAGCCTATCCTTATGTCTAAACAAAGATCCAATAGTATTTTTATTAACAAAACATGAATATAAACATTACATCTGGAATATGTTTACGTAACAAAGCTGTTAATATTTTGCTAACCTAGGGC
>NC_059281.1:68900-120832 GCF_017591435.1 Portunus trituberculatus
TCTTCCGTCAACTAATTGCTGAGATGCAGGTCACCAAGCAACAAGCAGCATCATGGCTCTCCACGGTCGTCAGAAAGAAGGAGAATGTACAAAGACGACTTCTGGATCGATTCACTTCCAAAAAACGACGACCGCTATTCCAAAGACGGAAACCAGAATAAAAGACGTCCCATTTTCCTGATCTTATTTGCGAAGCAGTCTCTTCTGTTTCATCATTATTATTTCATTATTCCATTACTCTTAGTGTGTGTGTGTGTGTGTGTGTGTGTGTGTGTGTGTGTGTGTGTGTGTGTGTGTGTGTGTGTGTGTGTAACGACGGGCTGTTTAAGTACTTAACAAAAGAGGCTTACCAAACTCTCCTCGGCTTTTTAGGATTGGTCCTATGAGTAGTGTGTAGGACTGTGTTCATATATATAAATGCTTTGCTATGGATGCCGTCACAGTCAGGCACTTCTGTGAACAATGATTTTTCCCTCAGATCAACGTCTCATTGTTTTCATGATGCTTCACAAAAGAGGGCATGAAAGCTGTTTCAAAATTATACATGTATATTTTTTGGTTTGTTTACGTAAGTACTTCATATAAATAATAATCTGCCTTCTTTGTAACGTAGCACTTTTTCCGTAGCATAATCATAGAATACACATGCCCCGTCTAGATCTCGCAGAAGATTGCAGAAGTACCTAACTTAGATTCAGCATATGCCAGAATTATATAAAGACACTGGTGTGCACTGCAAGTCGTAAGACACAATAATACCTTTGTGATTGTTAATGAACACATTACACGGAAGCAATATACTAGTGTTGTTTCGGGAATATTTGCACCATGGATGGAGCTCTGCTCCTAATTTGGTCTCAAAAGGTGACTTAAAAAGATGCTACTGATATTCTGGTAATTTGTTTATTCAGTGTTGAATAAAATATATGATTTACAACGGAGTTTGAAGATTTCTCAGCATAAAATTGATTTATTATTTGGTAGAAAAAATATTGATCATGGAAATGAAAGTTAATCTGATCTATTTAATAGTAATAAAGTATTTCGAGCTCAAGTTCTTGCACTTGAAAAAAAGAAAACTATCAAAAGCATTATAGCCGAGAGAATAATTTCAATGAATAAGGTATTTGCTTGGTGCAATGGGATGGAAAGAATAAAAATATAAAAATGAAAAAAATAGCACCAAAAAAATAAACAAAATAAGGATCCTATAAACATATTAATGCTTTAGTTTAGACGAATATATTAAATTTTATTCTAAATGTGGTGTTTTTGGTTAACTATGTGAGTTAATAAATTGTGAACCGATGGGGGAGTAGGCAGTGATCAATGGCAATGGCGGGTATGGTAACTATGAAGTGGGTTGGCTGCGATGTTAGTTGTTTGGCGTTCTTCGTAATGATGAGATGCATTGTATATAAATTTTGTATAATTTAATTGTATGATATTATCCTTGAAAAGGGGTGCTGTGTTAACAGGCTTATCATTTTTTTTTCTAGTGTTATAGTGTTACCGGTTTGATATGTTAGTTGACTAGGTCGTATTGCATATTGGGTAGCAATATCGAAAAATGAAGATAAATGTGTATATTATAGACATTTTTAAAATAGACCGGTATGAAAGTTTTTTTTTTTTATGTATGACAGGTGACAAGACCTGGATAATCTTTGAGACTGAAAATATGGCTTATAAAGTTGATTTTACTATCACCCACAACATCCAAAGACTTAACTTCTTGAGTGATTTTTATCTCATCTCTTTTGAGAAGGAAGGCAGGTAAGTTACTTTTAAGCTTATTAGTAAAGAGTATGTAGTTGGTTTGGATATATCAATTGTTAGTCTACGTATCAGTGCTGTCCCAATTTAAAATTCTAGTAAACTCTAGGCCAGTTGTAGTCAATTGTCTAGCATTATTAGGACCAGAAAGATTTTAAGTCATCAGCAAATACAATATTCGAAACATTAGGTAAATCATTAACATAGATAAGAGATATGATAGGGATTAGGACAAAAGGTCATTACCAGGGTTAGAGACTTACAATGATTATCGTACAAATACAATAATTTATTACATTAAGCAAAGTTTACGAAAAAAAATATGTCGTGTACAATAATGCGATGATCTACAGTTTCGTAAATTTATCCAACAAGATTATCCTCCGGAGCAGTCCGTAGTACTGTTGCTGAGAATATTCCTGCATCAGAGGAAACTCCTGGGGCCGTACTTATAAAACTCCACAAAGATGCCGTCTTAGTTAGGAAAAGTACTTAACCTACGAGACTTAAGCGCTAAGAATCTTTCCTAGCAGGATGCTTTGTTAAGTAACCATCTTTAGGCGCTTACATCGCTAACCGCTAACATGAGCAGACGTTATGTAATGTTTTTTGAGGAATTTCGCAAGAAACGGGTGAAAATACGTAAAAATTATATTCTAAATACAAAACATATTTATCTAGTTAGTTTTCAACAATCAGCTCTTCATTCTAACCTTGATAATTGAAGGTATAAATTTACCACTACTGTTGTCATCTTGTCAAAACAACAATCATTTGGCGCCAACTTCGACTGCACACCATGGCTACTCAAGAAACTCAAGACAAGAAGAGGAACAGGAAGGTGGGCCTTCATCTGGCCCACCTGTACAAAATTCTCGCAAAAATACTCCGGAGCGACTTCTCCACAGCTGGCTGCTCTAAGGAAGACAGAAATCCTGCTTGGAGGAGCAATAGTGCGGAGGTGTCTGCCGTGTCAGACATTCTCCGCACTGAGGAGTGCCAGAAACATTGGCATATTATAAAATCTGAGTCAAGACGGAACACCCGCAAGCAGAGAGAAGCCATGACTGCCACAGGGCGGGGGGGGATTTAAAATTAGGCGCCGCAACGGCGGAGGTCATATGGTGCCGTTACAAAAAGGTAAAAAGAAAATATGAAAGAAAAGGAAACAAAGAGATTAAAAACTATAATAGTAAAAACATCGTAAAAAACTAACTAAAAGCAATTAAAAATTATGCAATTAAAAGTATCTAAAATAGATAAACAAATAAGTAAATACAATAAAATTAAATAAAATTCACATATTTGGGAGAAGGCCCGCTTCTCCCAAAAACTAAAAACATCATGGCCTTGGGCCAGGCACTCTGGCCCAAGGACCTTTGAGATATAATAGACACCGCTATCTCTACCGCGACAGCGGTAGAGGTAACGGTGTCTTAAATCAGTCAAACTAGGGCACTCCACAAGTAGGTGCCGCACCGTAAGCGGCACCAGACAATCATCACAGTAAGGTTGAGGGTCCCTGGTCAGGAGGTACCTTTGTGTAAGGTACGTGTGACCTATACGAAGTCGCGCCAATAAAGTCTGTGCACGGCGATCCCGGACATGGGTGTAAGTCCACTGAGGGAGTGTGGAAGTAGTAATCTCTCCCATTTTTGAGGTTGCAACCCCCGTTAGCCATCTCCTCTGCCAAAGTGCAGCAACTGCCTCACGAATTACAGGAAATACATCTCGGAACGGAATAGGGGCAAGAGATGGAGCGCGACTTGCTGCCTCTTTAGCGAGGCGGTCTGCGTGTTCATTCCCTGGAACACCAACGTGACCAGGGACCCAACAGAACCCAACACGATATCCTCTTCTGGTAAGTAGGTATAGCCACTCCAGGGCTGATAAAACCAGAGGATTAAGGGAGACAGTGCAAGAGAGAGCAGTAAGAGCACTGCGACAGTCACTAAAAATTGTAAAAGACGAAACCGGTAGAGTAAAAATAATCTGTAAAGCTAAAACTATGGCAGACAGCTCCGCAGTAAAGACGGAGGCTACCGAAGGAAGGCTGCAACACCGATAAAAAGAGGGAAAACTACACTAAACCCGACGCCTGCGTCGGATTTGGAACCATCAGTAAAAACAGGAGTGTCATTAGAATGGATAAAAAAGTGTTCTAAAAACCGAGTGTGCGACAGAGCTGGCAGAAAATCCTTCTTGCCATCCGTGGCAGGAGGGCATAATGAGATAACTGGAAGTTGCCAATAACCAACTCGCGGGAGACGGAAAGAGTACACAGGAGTGGGGTCGATAGATAACTCTGCCATGAGATTTGCAACTCGCAGGCCAAAAGGTTTAGGGAGACTCGGTCGAGTGACATACGCCTGCGAGCGCGAGTCCCGCAACATTGACACACAGGGGACAGAATCAGGAAGACGGTGGGTGCGAAACCAACACCGGAGCATCGAAGACTGGCGCCGGAGGTCGAGCGGCCAGAAACCAGCATCCACTAGAAGGCTAGGTATTGGAGATGTCCGAAATGCACCCGTAGCCAAGCGGACCCCAGCATGATGCACGGGGTCAAGCGTGCGTAGTCGTGCATCCGTTGCGGATGAGTAGATCTCACAGCCGTATTCCAGCTTCGGAAGTATGAGTGTACGGTGAAGCAGCAGCAACGTGTCCCTGTCCGCACCCCAAGAGGTGTGACTTAAAACCCGAAGAAGGGATAATGCCTGCCGACAAGACGCCTTAAGAGAACGGAAATGGGGAACCCAGGTGAGACGGTTGTCAAATAAAAGGCCAAGATATCGAGTCGCCTCCACGCATGAGAGGCGTCTATTGGCGAGGTATAAATCAGGGTCTGGATGGACACCACGGTTGCGACAAAAATGCATAGCTACGGTCTTCGAGGTGGAGAATCGAAAACCGTTCATGTTGGCCCAACTGGACACCCTATTGATCGCCAGTTGGAGCTTGCGCTCAATCAGTGACATCCTAGCAGCAGCAAAGAAATACATAAATCATCAACATATAAAGAGCTGTGAATGCCATCTGGGAGAGTATCAATCACACCATTTATGGCGACTGCAAATAATGTAACACTAAGAATACTTCCCTGTGGAACGCCGTCATTTAGAGCAGTAGCCTCAGAGAGAACACTCCCCACTCGAACCCGTAAAAAACGTCTGGATAAAAACTGTTGGATAAAGAGGAAGATGGCCACGAAGGCCAAAATTAAACAAAGACTGTAAAATGCCATGACACCAAGCCGTGTCGTAGGCCTTCTCCAGGTCAAAAAAGACTGTTACTTGATGGTGGTGATTAGCGAAGGCCTCACAAATGGAAGACTCTAGGGATAAAAGGGCATCAGTAGTAGACCTCATCTTTCGGAAGCCGTACTGTACCGATGACAAGTACTTCCCCCTCTCCAAGTACCACATGATTCTTACATTTACCATCTTTTCTAAAAAAAATGCAGGATGTCAAAGATATAGGACGGTAGTTCGTAGCCTGGAGATTATCTTTTCCAGGCTTCGGAAATGGGAGAACCACTGCCACAGCCCAAGAAGATGGAAAGTCACCGGTATGCCAAATCATATTATAAAGATTTAAAAGAAAGTTAAAAGCAGTGTCAGACATGTGACGCAAGAAGGCATAAGGTATATCATCTGGCAGTCCGCAACTCGGAAGCAGAGAAAGGAAGAAAAGCGGAAGAAAAGTTTATGCCGAGAGATTCCATTCTCTGGCGGTGACGTGCGCCCGGAGCTGCAGGATGCCTCTGGGAAACACTGGCAAAGTGCTCCGCGAAGAGGTCGGCGACATTCCTAGGGTCTGCCACCGTTCGCCCAGCAGACAACAAAGTTGGTGGGGAAGGAGCAGAATACTTCCCAGCAATTCGGCGGACTTTGTTGAAGACATCCGTAAGAGGGGTGCGGACGTTTATGGAAGAGACATAGGCTTTCCACGAGGCTCTTTGTGCCTCTTTCAAAACACGGCGGGCCCGAGCTCGGTAGCGCCGAAAAGCTTCCAGGCACTGCGGGTCCCCACGATGTCGCCGGAGACGAGAGAAAGCTGCCCGTTTCTCTTTCACCGCTGCAGTGCATGCTGCGTTCCACCAAGGAACGGGACGCTTATAAAGCGACCTGACGTCCTAGGGATTGTCTGAAGCGCTAAAGAAATCGGTAAAATAATCAACAGCCTCAGCACAAGTAGAAAAGTCAGCCAGCGGACGGATAAAAGAGCTAAGGTCTGTGAATCGGAAAGTGGTCACTACCATACAAATTAGGCAGGACCCGCCAATTAAAGTCAAGGAAAGAATTAAATGTACAGAGAGAAAGATCGAGAGCTGTAAAAGTCCCAATTGGACAATGGAAATGTGTAACATCTCCCACGAGGATTACTATCACCTTCATCCCACAAAATGTGACAGCCGTTAAAGTCCCCCTACCAAGAGGAAAGGCAGAGTCAGGTCGCTCACTAGACCATCAAGATCTCCTCTGCAGACAGGAACCCAGGCAGGGATATAGAGACTACAAAAAGTGTAAGACCGTCCCAGAAAGACTTTGACAGCAACCGTCTGAAGGGAAGAGGTAAGTTGCAAGGGGACATCAGGTATATCCTGACGGACTAGGATTGCTGTGCCACCATGGTGGCCCTGTTCAGGGAAAGGAGTCCTAAAAAAGGCAAGATAGAGAGTAAATACTATTACCGAGTCTTGTCTCCTGTAGAGCGACACAAGCTGGAGAGAACTCCGATAATAAAGCTCGGAGTTCTCCCCACGAGGCGCGAAGGCCTCTACAGTTCCACTGTAGAAGCTTGAAGACGATTATTTAGGTGCAGTGGACGGGCGAGCCTTATGAAGGATCTCCCCGTGACTCACCTGACTAGGAATGATTAATCGACGAGAAGTAAGTACGTAAAGTTTATTGCCTTAAGAAAAATAATTTTTACATGCAAAATTAAATTTATATATACGAGATGGCACGGTCTGTCGAGCCGAAGCTATGATGTGGATCCAAAACGTAAAGAGACAATATTGCACAATAAGTTGATTTCTATACTCCTGCTCACTTATATTACATCATTCATAAGTAGAAGTACCTCGAATAACTTTCTTACATACTAAATCGATAACCTAATACTCTCATATTCACACTAAGCACAAGAATACAAAACTAAACAAAAATGTAAATTCGTATCTCGTAAGAAAAATAGTCTTCACAAATACTGTTTATGTTAACATCAAAACTATATATTTCAACATAGAACCAAGTTATTTAAAAAATAAATATATACACACATACATATACATATATATACACACATCAATACATACATATGTATACACATATACATACATATACACATACATACAAATACAAGGATACATACATACACACATACACATACACTTACATATTAACATATACTTACATATTCACATATACATACATATGCATACATACATATATACTCACACATATACACATACATACACACATATGCACATATACATATACGTACACAACCACAATGTTTATGGAATGTGTTACAATGCAGTTTTCAAATAAATTTTTCTTTTTAAAAACACCAAATTATTGATAGTTTTTATTTCAGTGGATAAGGAATTCCACAGTTGAAGATCTGAACTCAGAATACAGTTTTTGAAGAGAGTTGGAGGGAAAACTAAGTTAACATTATTATTTCTAATATTACGAACTCTGTACTAACTCAAAGGTTGGAGTTACACGATGGCTCTTTAAATCCTTGTAAATAAATAATAGTTACAAGAAAATATTTGTGGATATCATGAAAGTTTAGAAAATTATAAATAGAAAAAATAGCCTCTCTTGATTCAAAATTTTCCAAGGTAAATATACATCTAAATTTTTTGTTTGAGCTACAGCCAACTTGTCAATAAACGATGGTCAGGTGCAACCACAAAGAGAGACAGTAAATAAGATGAGGATAACAAAGTGTATAATATATGCCTCAGAACTAAGATTGTTACGAACCCGGTATAGTATACCACATATTCTTGATAATTATACTTGTACAGAGTTGATTTGATGTAACCAGCTTAGATTCTCATCTATAATGACACCAAGAAATCTAGTATTTGCTACTCGTAGAGTAGCACCTTCAAGTAAAATAGGGGGCATGACATGCTTTATTGAACCGTTTTGAAAAAAGTACATAACTCATTTTACTGATAAGCTTTAATTTATTTGATCTTATCCAATGACTTACTAGATTTAATTCAATAATCAAATTTGTGTGCAGTCTGTTTATACTGTCATCATATAAGAGCAGGTTCGTGTCATCAGCATATATTGTGTAATCAAATTTAAAGCTTGAGTAAATGATATCATTGATGTACATAAGGAAAAGTAAAGACATTAAAATAGATCCCTGTGGAACTCCCTTAGAAACTAGTTTAAAGGAAGAATAGGATGTGTTGCAATACACTGCTTGGTATCTATCAAATGTAGCTTTTCAAAAAATTGGAGTGGGATTCCTCTAACACCAAAGTGCTTTAATTTGTCTACTAAGATAAAGTACTTTGCCTGTAAGGGGTTTGTCCGGTAAAGGTTGAATTAGGACAATACTCTGTAGCTAGACGGGCACGACCCCTTTTGGTTCTTTTACATAGACCCGGGTAATAAACTCACCACGGAAAATAACAATTAATATATTTCACAAACAACACCTAAGCAGAACACTCACACCCCAACTTTCACACAACCCTCATTCACACAAGTCATTCACTCACAAACAATGGACGAGATGAAGTGCGGCAGTAAGCCTCGACAGCGCGACACTCCTGTGAGCAGGTGGTGGCAGAAGACGTAAATAGGGTCCTTATAGCCTCGCCGAGAGGTAGCTGGCGTTCACACAGGACAGGCCACACGTCCATCGTGGGCACAACCGGGACGACTCAGCTCCATGGGGCGTAGATAAGGTGACCACTAGCGGTAGCAGGCAGAAACCACGGTACCAGAAAGAGGAATCCATACGTGCAAGAGGGTTTTAGCAGGTATCGGGTTCGGTCACAGGTATCCGAACCAAGGCACGGCGTAGGCCAGGTACGCCAGACGCTGCAGGTCGAATATGCGCTGGTAAGAGCCGGCAGGCCCTCATGGAAACTGTCAAAGGCACAGCCGTCACTTCACGCCCATGCACACAACATAGCACACAACATAACACACAACATAACACACAACATATATTATACAACCATAACTTACCCAAAAATACTGTGCAAAAAAAAATAATAGTATAAACGTCTTACCGAAGGGCAGGAATGTGTGTGGGTCAGAAGGAAGAGGCCTGAGTGACAAGCGTAGCGCCGGCGGAGGACCAGGACGGCTCCGGTCGAAGCTATGAGATGGCGATGCAAAGCTTCGAACACACGCACGCACTCACTCACTCACAACACTTGTTCACACGCACAATAGTTTGTTAGCAAGGGTTGTCCGGCAAAACACTGAACCCCTGACAGTGCCTTAAATTATTAAATCATGCGTGCTTTAGAGTCCGAGGAGTCTCCAAGCGCACGGGTTCGAATCCTGTTCATGGTTCGAGTGTAGATTGGGCTTCCTCACTCGGGCAACGGCTTCCTAGCGGGTGGGCTTTAATTAAGATAGGAGGTACCCCAGAAAGTATCCCCTTTAGCCCATAAATTCCCGTGAAAAGCCCACATGGTATAAAAAAGCTTAGATAAATCAATAAATACGTCAGCTACAAATAGTTTTCTATCTAAGTATTTATACACAAACTAACAAATTGAAACACTGCCACTTTTGTTGAATATTCGGATCTAAAGCCATGTTCATAAACAGAAAGATTATTTTGTTCAATATTTTGTTCAATGTTTAGTAAGACCAGAAAATGCTAAATGCAGGTAGTCTATAACAGTTAGTTTATAACCGTTAGGTAGTCTATAACAGTTTATGTCAATTCTATTGCCAGATTTAAAGAGTGGAGTAACCTTGGCCTTTTTTTAAGTCAGTTGGAAATACACCAGTCTTTAAGGAGATATTAATTGTACACATCAACGGCAATGATATCAAGTTAGCAACATGTTTTAAGACTGTAGATGGAATTTCATTGTAGCCAGGTGTGGAAGATTTCAGGTAATTTAAATAAGATTCTATTTCTGATTGGGTGACAGGAGGTAAATAAATAGAAAAATCTGGTGTGTTGGGTAAGGTACTTTAGGTAATCACCATCTATAATATCATTAACTTCATTAGCAACGCTATTATTCATTAGAAAATGACAAATTGGTTAGAAATATCATTACATGGGGGATTCAGTTGAATTTCATTATTCGTACTTTTTTATGTTCTTTCTGAAATTAAGTTTATCGATTTCCAGTGTGATTTAGCATTACCCTGATTATTCTTTAATTGGTCTTGATGGTATTTACGTTTGGCTTTCTTTAAAATAGAGATTAAGGTGTAAGGTGTAGGTTAAAGGCCATTTTTTGGCAAGTCTTTCTAATCTATTCTTTTCTTTAATTGATTGTTTAATGGCCGAAGTAATGTGTGGACTTCTCATAGCTTTTTGGGTCAATTGGATGGTGTTTTAGAAAATGCTTTAAAAAGAGAACATAGAATTTACCAGAGAAAGTATTGTAAGATACATTAGCTCAAGTATATTCAAATAAGAAGCTCCAATCGATTCGTCTAAGATCACCGCTTAATATGTCCAAAGCATCACGAGTTGTGTGTGACCTAGTAATATATGTTGGGTTATCATTAGTAGAATTCACAATTTTAAACTGTGAAATAACAGAAAAATGATCGGTTATATCAGTTTGAAGTATGTAATTACCAGTATTGTCTTCTACCTGAGACGACCATACATGATCTATCAAGGTTTTAGATGTTGAGGTTGGTTTTGTTGGTTTGTTGGTTTTGTTGGTTTTGTTGTCAGTGGGAACAGGGAAAAAAATATAATTATTAGTTTATAAATTCCTTGATAGAGTTACAATTATTATGTTGAAGCAAATCTAAATTGAAATCCCCTAATAGAAACATTCCTTGATTCTTAAAGTCTGTAGCCAATGTTAGTATATCATTTAGTGAAGAAAGAAAAGTGTTGACATTATCTCTTGGTGGTCTGAAAGTGCGGATATACAAAAACCTTTTACCATTATGAGTTGCCTCAAAACCTAAATACTCAATACAGTCATTTGACAAAGAAAATTCATTTAACATATTACCTTTAAAACTGTTAGACATATAAATAACACCACCAACACGTGTTGTTGACAAACGTCTCATATCCAGGGATATGGTACAGGGGAACACAGTCAGACTCTATCCTGGTTTCTGTAAAAGCAAAAATTTCAAGCTTAACATGCAAGTCGGACATGATTGTATCAACAAAGTACTGAAAGTTTGTAGACATGGATCGCATGTTCATATTTAACAAGGTAATAATACTATTATCACTAACTAATGGAGAAAGATTATCCAGAAATGAATATTTAGATTTGGGAAAATACAAGTTTCTCGATGAGACAAAAAACTGCTCGACATCAAGGTCATTATTGTAATTGGTTTCAAGGCTGTCAAGAGGATCAAAAGAAAAGTTAATGTCTGAATGAGTCTCTAAATTGTCATTATTGAATGAGTCTCTAAATTATTATCAAGTTGAAATGGTAAGTTTTCATTATTAGCATAAGCGAAAATGAATAGAGGAAAAGGAAATTATTGTACACATCATGTACTTCTATTGCGGTCCCTGAGACCAGTCTTCTGACGAACCTGGGTTGACTGACGAGATGTAGAGATTGAACCATCCTCACCCGACGCTGGAACGCCCGTAACGCAAGGGGTGAAGCACGCACCGCGGCGACCCTCCTTCCTTGCACCAACACGTGAATCAGAGACACCAGCAGGTGTGGCACCACTGCTGCCACCGACACCCGTATCGTCTCCCATGCAAGCACTAGAAGACGGTGACTCAACAATGTCAGCACCAGCCACCACACAGCTGTAAGTCTCAGAAGGAGCAGAGCAAGGCAGGTTAACAGCGCCACCAGAAGTTGAACCACTGGCCGATCCGGCAGCTAAACCTCCCGAAGCACCACCAGACGATGACCCACTAACAGCTGCCACACAAATGCTAGCCCAGGCACGAGCAGAGTGAGGCAGGTGAACAGCGTAACCAGCAGTCGAACCACAGACTGAACCGGTAGTTGATCTTCCCTAGGCCTCACTATGAAGTCCACTGTTCTTGTTTTTTTATGATCAGCCCTGTGTGTTTGAAAAAAGCCATTTTTCCATTAGCTCTTGCTTGCTTTAGTGCAGGCATTTGACTTTTCTTCAGTTTTTGAGAGGCACAACAGAGGTCTTCATTAATTAAGATGCCCAAACCTTTCAACTTCCTAGCATTCCGGATCAGTGATTCACGGTCACTGAATCTTTCAAATCTCACACCGGCAGTTAAGACGTGTCGGATTGATGGACCCCAGCCTTTCGCCCTACCGGTGAGTGATGTGAATCATCACTATTCCTACTGGGCACCCGAGGACAAGGTACTGGCCGCACTGCACTTTTCGCAACCGTAGGTCCACGAGGAACGGCTATGACAATATCATCGAATGACTCCATGGTAAGAGCATCCTCACCACAAGAAGCCCGATCTGAGATAGAGGGTGTGACAGGAGACTGAAAAGAAACCATCGGAGCTACCATTGCAGAGCGGCCCCAGAAGGACTTGCAATCGTGTGCACCAGAAGAAATCTTCGATTGCTTCACCTGAGCCAAATCCATCGACTCCGCAGAGCCACGGTGCCGCTGGGTCAGGCTCTTCAAAGGGCCAAACGAACAACATGACTACCAGCCCCAAAAGAGCGAGAGGTAGCAGAAAAAGTTGTCTTCGGACCCGCATACAGAGCTGATGAGCGAGAGGCTAATGAAGCATATGATGTCGCACCAGTAGTCCTTCTGGTGGTAAAGAAGTTTACGGTGAGCACTACCAAGGCTAATGAACTATTAGCGAGCTGTAGAATATCCTGCTTCAGGTGATACCTAGGGCATTGCCTGGAACGTACCTGGTGAGCATCACGGCAATGGAAACAATAAGCAGCAGCATTACAATGCTCCTCAGAATGTAAGTCTAATGCTGAGCAGTTACAGCATCGGGAAGCGTCCTCGTAGTAGCTTTTACCATGACCGTACCCGTAGCATGAGAAACAGTGAAGAGGGCGAGAAACAAAACGCCTCATCCTAAGATTGATGGGACCAATATAAACACGGTCAGGGAGGGTGGAAGCAAAGAAGGTGAGAAGGGCCATGTTGGAGGAATTCCTCATCTTAGTCAATCTATGGACAGAGCTAGGGCACATTACTAGTATTTCCTCCTCAGAAAATTCATAAAGATCCTGACTGTACACAACCTTCCTATAATTAAAGGTGGGATGAGCCTTCACGGTCTCAAACATGCTGTCGTTAGGGTATGGTAGATGTTGCAACATCCTCACTTGGGTAATATCTTTTGCCCGCACGAGCACCCCTGTACCATACTTCTTGAGATTTACCTCAGGAATCGTGCCAATTTCTTTTGCAAGCTACCAGGAGGCATGGATGAAATTCCCATGCCCATTTCTGTATTACACCACAAACCAACATGGAGGCAGGATCTGGCAGACTTCAGGAACTGAATTCTCTAAATGGTTGTCAAAAATATTTGGGATGTAGTCCGTGTCACTGTCTGGAATATTGCGAGAGTGGAGAAGTTCGATCTTAAGGCCGGGAGCACACTAGTGACTTGTCGCGTCCACACGATGTGGTCGTGTTTGGAGCACACTGGCGACATGATGTGGTGACCACTTATGGCGACCACAGAGCGACGAAGCACACTGGTGAGGCGACGTGGCGACCACATCGCTGAGTCACGCCCCACCCTTCGAGATCTCAGTTTCAGCATGGACTCCGAAGATGAAACACTTGCATTACTTTTGCTTCTGCGGCGCCGCTGTCGTCGTCGTCGACAGAGAGCACAGTGGATGCACTCAATTACTACATCAAGGCTGACTAATGGACAATTTTACGCCATAATGGGTGACTTAAAAGCAGACAGTGCAAAATTCTTCAACTACTTCAGGATGTCTCAAAAAAGTTTTAATGAGCAAAGGGTGTGTACCGAAGCACGTGCCCACCCTGACTGACTGACAGTGGCGAGTGGCGGGAACAACCACTGTCGCCAGTGTGCGAGGGCCCGGCGACAAAGCCACACCACGCCTGTGGCGGGGATGAGCGACAGAGAGCCACAGTCGCTTGCCACAGTCGCTAGCCCCCCCAGATGGGAACCGCGTTGTCGTGGTGGGGGGGCTTGCGTGCCCCTGTGACCTGGCGAGCTAGGCTAGAGGAGGCTTAGGCCCCTGCTCTGCCCTTTCGAGAGGGAGAGGGCTACCCATGCCAGTAAGGTCGCCAGTGAGGGGCCAGACTAAATGGATCCTACGTAGGCTGCCAGTGGACAGCGGAGCCACCCGCTGGAGGGATCGCCCAGTACGGGCCGTCCTGTGCTGGATGGTTGGGTGTCCAGGCTGGGATGCTTTGGGAGGAGGATCTTAGCTCTGTCGTGGACAAACAACATTCGTATCATGTGGGGCCTGTTTTTAAAACGACTGGTCCGCATGGGGACGAGGTACCCCGTCCACAGCAGCCAGCGCTCCCTCCCATTGTAGTCCCAGTAGGTGGTTTCCCTTGCCCCTGGAGCCATTTTTTGTGTAACTTTATATATATGGTGAAACACAAAAAACTATCAGGTTCTCGTGAGGTGGCTGACCTGGCCCTCGAGACGTCATCTTCAGGTCTGAGTGGGAAGGAGGATTCCCCTCCACAAGAGCCTCCCGCAGCAGTCTCCTGTTCTGGGAGTTCTTCTGAGGACGTATTTCTGCTGCATATGACTCCCTTGTGATGGTAAATGTTAACCCATCATTTTCTTATCACGCCTTGCACTCACTTCTCAAGGTGTATGGCACGGTTGTTCGCATTCGACTTGTTTATGATAAGGACTTTCCTTCTAACCGCTGCTATGTAACTTTTCTATCATGTGATGAAGCCCGTCTGGCTTATGAACATGTAGCATCCCTGCCCCTTGCTGGCTCTGGCTTTAAGACAGAACTTCTCCACTCTCGCAATATTTCGGACAGTGACACGGACTACATCCCAAATCTTTTTGGCAACTATTCAGAGAATTCAGTTCCTGAAGTCCGCCAGATCCCGCCTCCACGTTGGTTTGTGGCCTACTACAGAAATGGGGGCGGGAATTTCATCCTCGCCTCCAGGTACTTGTCCAAAGAGATCGGCACGATTCCTGAGGAAAACCTCAAGAAATACGGGAAGGGGGTGTTAGTGCGACCGAAAGATATCTCTCTTGACTGACTGTCGTGGTGAGCGGACGTCCATACTTGAGCTGCGCGCTACCACACTGCCTACACCACCTGATCGCTTTGTTTACGTATTTCGCCAGCCAGTCCCTTGCACTGGCTGCTCCAGGCAGGGCCCATTGAATTATAGGGTCCCTCCACGCGCAGGACTGGGTAGCCGTGGGCGGGACCAAAGCTCTGTGACGTCACGGGAGCTCTGCTAGGAGAGAGAGAGAGAGAGAGAGAGAGAGCGCACCTCCCAGCAGAGCTCCCCGTGACGTCACAGAGCTTTGGTCCCGCCCACGGCTACCCAGTCCTGCGCGTGGAGGGACCCTATAATTCAATGGGCCCTGGCTCCAGGTATGCTTATACCCTAACATGTCTACAACGGCAATATAATACTCATGACATGGGAGTAAATATATACGAAATACGTAGCTTGTAACATTTGGATCCGCTCCCCATTACTTTGACGTCATCAACAACAGTGAACGACCCTCACTATTTCAACCTGTGGTTTAGGATTACTTGCGACAATATTCTGTGTTAGTGATATTCCAACAGCAACAAGATGACAAAAACAAGAGGACAGCATAACCAGGCGGCCGGTCAGACAGCCCAGCAGGGTACGTCTACTGGGCCAGCAGCTTCGTCAGTTCCTCCAGTGGTTTCCTCACCTACCCCTTCTGCGCCATCAGTGCTGACCACTACCAACGTGACTAATCCTGTGTGTACCTCACCCGCCGACCTTCTGAGTCTCGTTACCGCTGACACTGCCACCATATCAGAGGAAGGTAAAACTATTGTTAACACCATTGTGAAAGCTGTGCAGATCCTAATTAATCAGAAAGACCAGACAATAGAATAGATGCAAAATCACATTGCAGAATTGCAGAATTAGAAAATGAAATTGAAGAAGTGAATCTGTATGAAAGACGGGATAATCTCATTATTAGTGGGCCAAACTTGCCAGTGGAGGAGCAGAATGAAAACACCACAGAAAAAGCAATAAGAACAATTAAAGATAACCTCCACATAAATATTGAAAATAAAGACATAAATGTAGCACATAGGCTTGGCTCAAGGAATACCCAAAACTCCATAAGACCAATCATTGTTAAACTGCACAGTAGACAACAGAAATATGACATAATGAGTGCATGTGTAACAGTTAAGCCAAACTTATATATCAATGAAAGCTTGACACCCAAACGCCGGTTACTATTTAAAAAAGTATGGGATATAAGAAAACAACATAGGCAAATCTTTCAACAGTGCTATACACAGGATGGTAGGATTTATGTGAAGCTTCGAATTTCTAATCAAAAACATGTCATCACTACTGAAGCAGCACTTACAGACTTTCTAGATAAGTACCCAGCACTGAAAGGAGTAACAACCACTTAGATGTGAAAGTAAATTAATATAACTGCTTGTTTATGTTGAATGGTTTCTCCTACTTTTACTACTAAAATTACTACTGCTACTATTAATAACATCAATAATACTATTGCTGCTGCAACTACTACCACTACTACTACTACTACTACTACTACTACTACTACTACTACTACTATCACTAATACTACTACCACCATTGCTATTAATACCACCACTACTACTACTTGCTACTGTTACTACCGCTACCGTTATTATTAGTACATTATACTGTTAACACCACTACTACCGCTATTACTCCTGCTACTACAACTACTACTATAATTACCATAGCTAATATTGTTAATACATTAACTTGCACGACTACTACTACTGTTCCTTATACTACTAATCCTCTTACTACTACTACTACTGTTCCTTATACTACTAATCCTCTTACTACTACTACTACTACTGCTACTACTACTACTACTACTACTACTACTACTACTACTACTACTACTATAACTACTATTATTGCCCCCACTATCACTACTACCCTAATACTACAATTATCACATCATTTGATTTGCCTCTTAAGATGGCACTTATTCCATCTGATTCATGAGCCCATCTACTTATTTTCTTTGGCATACCTTAGGAGCCATATATGCTTTGTTGTTCTATCTTTTTCTATTATTTGCTTGTTTGTTTGTTTGTTCTTTAGTATTACTTTATGGAAAATTTATATAAGTCATTATATGATGATAATCTCAAATAATAACACAACTAACACTTTCAACCTGGAATTAAGTCAAATTAAAAAAATTGCAGGACATCAAGACATCAACTGTTTATCTAAGTATTACAACTTTGAAGAATACACTTCAGCTTTAAACCCATTAGCTAACAACTACATCAGTGTTATACATATTAACATTAGATCTTTACAGAAAAACTTTGATATACTGAAGTCTTTTCTAAATTGTTTACCTAAACCACCTGAAGTCATTGCAGTTACAGAAACATGGCTACAGCAAAACACTAAACACCTTTATTTTTTGGAGGGTTATGAGTAATTCCACTTAACAAGGACTGTCAGAGAACACGGAGGGATCACTGTTTTTACTAAAAATCACATGAAAGCAGAACCACTAATGTAATATTTTTTCATTAATGAAAACATTGAAATTTGCACTTCTAAGCTAGAATTAGGGAACACTAAATATATCATTTCAGTAATTTACAGGCCCAACAGCAAACACATAGCTGTCAATGAATTTACTAACATCATGAATGAGTTATCAAATAACGACATATTCAGACATAATAAATCAATCATTATAGGTGACTTCAACATTAACTTAACTAGAACACTCATCTCACCTCCCTACCAATTTGTTTCTGAATTCCTTACAATCACTTAATTTTTTCCCTCATATATCCAGACCTACAAGATTTCCTGATAGTCCTGCCCTTGGCCAACCTTCACTGCTAGATCACATCTGGACTAATTTCCTACCTTGCTCTCTATCAGGTATCATTCACTTTTCAATATCAGATCACCTTCCTATATTCATAAATATCAACATTGAAGCCTTTCCAAATACTAAACATAAGATAACATACAGAGTTATTAATGCCAATAATAATAACAAATTTACTAGTGAATTAGAAGGCATAAACTGGGAAGAACTACTTGTCCTGCCAAATACAAATGAAAATTTTAACCTTTTCCACAATATAGTTAATGAATGCTACAATAAATGCTTTCTTATCAAAACCAAATTTATAACAGCTAAAAGACTTCATAATGCATGGTTATCTAGTGGAATACTTAACTCAATCAAACATAAATGCAAATTATTTAAAATGTATAAATTAGGAATAGTTTCACATCACATTTTTAAACAGTACATAAATCAGCTCACTCAAGTTGTTCGATCTGCCAAAACTAACTATTATCGCCAAATCTTCATAAACTTTAAAAATAATACGAAGAAAATTTGGCAAGCAATAAATGAACTAAAAGGTAACTTTCAAAATAAAGACACAATCAAGACATTGCAATATGATAATAAAGTACTAAGTGATCCTTTAGACATCTCACATGCCTTCAGTAATTATTTTTCTAAAATTGCACCTGATCTGGAGAGCAAACTTCCTCATTCAAATAAAAATCCATTAGATTACTTCAAAGAAAATTATCCAAATTCCATGGTAGTTCCCATTATCACTACATATGAAATGAATTCAGTAATTAAGTCTCTTAAAAACAAAACCTCTGATATAAATGATATATCGGCTACCATCATCAAAAGTAACTAATCTTTTATCAATCCCTTTAACAATACTTTTTAATCAGTCTGTAACAAATGGAATTTTCCCTGACAAGTTGAAAACTGCAAAAATTACCCCCATTTATAAATCTGGCCCTCATGATGACCCCAAAAATTATAGACCAATTTCTCAACTTACAATATTTTCCAAAATATTTGAGACATTAATGAAAAAAACATTTAATTAATTACTTATAACACAAAAATATTCTTAATCCTTCGCAGTATGGTTTTAGACAAAATTGTAGCACTTTTAAAGCATTGAATAAATTTTCTAATGACATATTTACAGCTATTGACAAGAAGTTTTCTGTTTTATCAGTATTCATTGATTTTGCTAAGGCATTTGACACGATAAACCATAAAGTTCTCTTTAGTAAAATGCACCACTATGGAACTCGCGGCCCTATTTTATCATGGTTTACAGATTACTTAACAAACAGGCGTCAATACACTTCCTTTAGTTATGCAAAATAATCTTCAACCTTAATTACTCTCGGTGTACCACAAGGTAGTGTGCTTGGACCTCTATTATTTCTCCTCTACATTAAAAGCATCGTAATTGCCGATGATATGACAGTTTATCTAATAGGAACATATCTGAATCAACTTGTTTTTAGTGCTAACAATGAACTTAAAAAATTATATCAATGGTGCCTTTGCAATAGGCTCACAATAAACACTGACAAAACTTACTTTATGCTATTCACTGGTAAAACTTTGCTGGATTTACCTAATGTACGAATAAATAACAGAATAATTACTAAAATCGATAAATTCAAGTTCCTTGGTGTTACTTATGATAGCTCTTTAAATTTTAAGTACCATATAGATAATATTACACTAAAAATATCGAGACATATTGCATTACTTTATCAAATCAGAGATTTTATGCCACCGTATGTCCTAAAATCCATCTACTTTGCTCACATTCACACATTGCTAACATACTGTAACCCTATTTGGTCCACTACTTACCCTACATTCCTAACTCCTTTAAAATTACAGCTCAAGAAAGTTGTCAGAATTATAACTAACAGCACCTACCTTGAACACACTGACCCTCTTTTCAAACAGACCAAACTTTTAGAACTTAATGATATAACAAAGCTTGCTATAGCCACACATATGTATAACAATAAACATTTTATTCACAGCATTCTTCCATCACATGATTATAGTACGCGCCACCGTGATCATCTTACTTTACCAATACACCGCCTTTCTAAGTTTCGGCATTCAACTAATTATCTAGGACCTGTTATATGGAATACTATTCCTCGCAAAATTCAAGAAGCATCATCTCTCAATGCATTTAAAACAATGCTAAAAAAACATATCTTGTCTAGCTACTAATCTATGTTCTGCTAAATCATATGTACCAAGTGTTGTTCTAATTTCACTATTGATGATTTGTAAAATATACATTGTGTCAGTTAGTTGTGATTGTTATTATTATTATTATTATTATTATTATTATTATTATTATTATTATTATTTTATTATTATTACTAATATTATCATTATCATTTTTATTGTTATTATTGATTATATTAGTTATTATTTGTTATGATCATTATTATTATCTATACTATTGCTATTATTATCAATAATATTAATATTATTGTCATTATTATTATTATTATTATTATTATTATCACTATTATTATTACTATTATTATTATTGTTATAGGGGGGCCGCCGTGGTGCAGTGGGACCGCGCGCGCTTTGCGAGCCCCAGGGTTCTCAAGCGCACGGGTTCGAATCCTGGCCACGGTCCGAGGTTAGGAAGGGCATCCACTCGGGGTAACGGTTCCCAAATGCCAAAACCGAAGTCCTCCTGACTCCTCTGTCAGGAGGCACCGTCCTAGCCCTAATATAATAGGGGAACCGGACGTAAAAAAAAAAAAAAAAAAAAAAAAAAATTATTATTATTGTTATAATTTCTATTTTCATTATAATTATTACCATTAATATTATTAGTATTACAATTATTATTATTATTATTATTATTATTATTATTATTATTATTATTATTTTAATTAATATTATTATTATTATTACTATTTAAATTATTTAAATTCACTTCGGAAAAAAAACATTTCGTTCGTTGTAGCTAACGTTTTAGTTACTATTATTATAAAAATAGTTCTTATTCCAACATTCAGTATAATATATTTATACTCTGATAAATACTTGCCTGAAAAGTTCTACTTTATATAGGCTAGCTTGGTTTAACTGTAAAGATTTGATATACTTATATATACCAGTATGTAAAATTACTTGGCTATAAATAAATGTTTCAAATGTTTCAAATGTTTCACGCAGGCAAGGATGTTGCAACATCTATCATGTCCTTCTGACAGCATGTTTGAGATTATAAAGGCACATCCCACCTTTAATTACAGTAAAGATTGTGTGTACAGTCAGGATCTTTATGAATTCCATGATGGGGAAATACTAGCAATGTGTCCTAGCTCAGTACAAAAGGTAACAAAGATGAGGAACTCCTCCAACATGGTCCTCCTCACCGTTTTGGTTCCACCCTTCATGACCGTGTTAATATTGGACCTATTAATATTAGGGTGAGGCGCTTTATTTCCCGTCCTCTTCAATGTTTCCTATGCTACGGCTACGGCCATGGCAAAAGCTCCTGCAAAAAAGCTTCTCGATGTGGTAATTGCTCTGCAGTAGACTCACATTCTGAGGAGCATTGCAATTCTGCTGCTTATTGCTTTCATTGCTTTGATTCCAGGCAATGCCTTAGATATCGCCTGGAGCAGGACATTCTACAGCTAGCTAATAGTCAGTTTATTAGCCTCGGTAGCGCCCGCCGTGAACTCCTGTACCGCCAGAAGAACGGTACTGGTGCGACATCTTATGCTTATTTGGCCGCACGCACTTCAGTTGAGTCTGCCGGTACAAAGGCAACCCCTTCTGCTACCTCTCGCTCTGTTGGGGCGGGTGGTCCTGTTCACTTGGCCAATAGGTTTACCGTTTTGTCCAATGACTCAGTTGAGTCACCTGTAAGAAGCGACGAGAATAATACGGACTTGACCAAACTTACTCATGTAGTTGATGTCCATTTGCCTCCTCCATCGCCTAAGCCTTTGAAGGGCATGACCAAACGGCACCGCGGCTCTGCCGAGTCGATAGAATTTGCTCAGCCTAAGCAATCTAAGGTTTCTCCCGGTGCACATGATCGTGAGTCCTCCAGGGACAGCTCTGCAATGGTAACTCCAGTTATTTCTGTCCAACCTCCTGTGACGCGCTCCGTCCCAGATCGGGCTTCTTGTGATGAGGACGGTCTTAACATGGAGACGTCCGATGATATTGTCACAGCCGTCCCTTGCGGACCCGCTGTGTCAAAAAGTGGAGTCCAGCCTGACCCTCGTCCTCCGAGGACCGGTAGGAGTGATGATGGTTCGCATCACTCACCGGCAAGCCGAAAGGCAGCGGTCCAACGACCCGGCACATCACAACTCCCGGTGTCTTCTCGTCGGTTAATTATTTCTAGTCAGGTGAGTCACGGGCAGCCCTTCAAAAGGCTCGCCCGTCCACTGCACCTAAATAGTCATCTTCAAGCTTCTACAGTGGAACTGTAGAGGCCTTCGCGCCTCGTGGGGGAACTCCGAGCTTTGCTGTCGGAGTTCTCTCCAGCCTGTGTAGCTCTACAAGAGACTATGCTAGGTGATAGTACTTATTCTAGTCCTCCTGGCTATCGTGCCTTTTTTAGTACTCCTTTCCCTGACCAGGGCCACCACGGTGGCACAGCTATTCTAGTCCGTCAGGATATACCTGTTATCCCGTTACAACTTAACTCTCCCTTCAGGTGGTTGCTGTTAAGGTCTTTATGGGACGACTGTACACCATTTGCAGTTTATATCTCCTCCTCGGCTTCCTGTCTCCAGGGGTGAGCTTGACGGCCTGGTGCGTCAGCTGACTCCGCCTTTTCTTTTGTTGGGAGATTTTAACGGCCGTCACCCATTGTGGGATGAAGGTGCTAGTAATCCTCGTGGGGTTTTAATCGGTTCTTTTATTGAGGATGAGGATTGGAGGTTTTAAATTCTGGGGATGTTACATATTTCCACAGTCCTACTGGGACTTTTACAGCTATCGATCTTTCTCTTTGTACATCTAATTCTTTCCTCGATTTCAATTGGCGAGTCCTACCGGATGTACACGGTAGTGACCACTTTCCGATTTTATTGGAATCTGTGAACTCTGAGCAACAGTCCCGGCCCCCACGCTAGGTTTTAAACAAGGCAGATTGGCGTCGATTCACAGACCTTAGCTCTTTTATCCGTCAGCTGGCTAACTTTTCTACTTGTGCTGAGGCTGTTGATTATTTCACTGATTTTTTAATATCTCTAGCGCTTCAGACAATCCCTAGGACGTCAGGTCGCTTTACTAAGCGTCCAGTTCCTTGGTGGAACGCAGCATGCACTGCAGCGGTGAAAGAGAAACAGGCAGCTTTCTCTCGTCTCCGGCGACATCGTGGGGACCCGCAGTGCCTGGAGGCTTTTCGGCGCTGCCGAGCTCGGGCCCGCCGCGTTTTGAAAGAGGCACAAAGAGCCTCGTGGAAAGCCTATGTCTCTTCCATAAACGTCCGCACCCTCTTACGGATGTCTTCAACAAAGTCCGCCGAATTGCTGGGAAGTATTCTGCTCCTTCCCCACCAATTTAGTTGTCTGCTGGGCGAACGGTGGCAGACCTTAGGAATGTCGGCGACCTCTTCGCGGAGCACTTTGCCAGTGTTTCCCAGAGGCATCCTGCAGCTCCGGGCGCACGTCACCGCCAGAGAATGGAATCTCTCGGCATAAACTTTTCTTCCGCTGGAGGAGTCTTATAATGTCCCTTTCTCTGCTTCCGAGTTGCGGACTGCTTTGTCCCAGTGTCACGACTCTTCTCCTGGGCCAGATGATATACCTTATGCCTTCTTGCGCCACATGTCTGACAGTGCTTTTAACTTTCTTTTAAATCTTTATAATATGATTTGGCATACCGGTGACTTTCCATCTTCTTGGGCTGTGGCAGTGGTTCTCCCATTTCCGAAGCCTGGGAAAGATAATCTCCAGGCTACGAACTACCGTCCTATATCTTTGACATCCTGCATTTGTAAAGTTTTAGAAAAGATGGTAAATGTAAGACTCATGTGGTACTTGGAGAGGGGGAAGTACTTGTCATCGGTACAGTACGGCTTCCGAAAGATGAGGTCTACTACTGATGCTCTTTTATCCCTAGAGTCTTCCATTTGTGAGGCCTTCGCTAATCACCACCATCAAGTAACAGTCTTTTTTGACCTGGAGAAGGCCTACGACACTGCTTGGTGTCATGGCATTTTACAGTCTTTGTTTAATTTTGGCCTTCGTGGCCATCTTCCTCTTTATCCAGGCCTTTTTACGGGTTCGAGTGGGGAATGTTCTCTCTGAGGCTACTGCTCTAAATGACATTTTACAGTCCTTTTTTAATTTTGGCCTTCGTGACCATCTTCCTATTTTTATTCAGCAGTTTTTATGCAGACGTCTTTTACAGGTTCGAGTGGGGAGTGATCTCACTGGGGCTACTGCTCTAAATGATGGCGTTCCACAGGGAGGTATTCTTAGTGTTAAATTATTTGCAGTCGCCATAAATGGTGTGATTGATACTCTCCCAGATGGCATTCACAGCTTCTTATATGTTGATGATTTATGTATTTCTTTTGCTGCTGATAGGATGTCACTGATTGAGCGCAAGCTCCAACTGGCGATCAATAGGGTGTCCAGTTGGGCCAACATGAACGGTTTTCGATTCTCCACCTCGAAGACGGTAGCTATGCATTTCCTGTCGCAACCGTGGTGTCCATCCATACCCTGATATACCTCGCCAATAGACGCCTCTCATGCGTGGAGGCGTCTCGATATCTTGGCCTTTTACTTGACAGCCATCTCACCTGGGTTCCCCATTTCCGTTCTCTTAAGGCGTCTTGTCGGCAGGCATTATCCCTTCTTCGGGTTTTAAGTCACACCTCTTGGGGTGCGGACAGGGACACTTTGCTGCTGCTTCACCGTACACTCATACTTCCGAAGCTGGAATACGGCTGTGAGATCTACTCATCCGCAACGGATGCACGACTACGCACGCTTGACCACGTGCATCATGCTGGCGTCCGCTTGGCTACGGGTGCATTTCGGGCATCTCCAATACCTAGCCTTCTAGTGGATGCTGGTTTCTGGCCGCTTGACCTCCGGCGCCAGTCTTCGATGCTCCGGTGTTGGTTTCGCACCCACCGTCTTCCTGATTCTGTCCCCTGTGTGTCAATGTTGCGAGAGTCGCGCTAGCAGGCGTATGCCACTCGACCTAGGCTCCCTAAACCTTTTGGCCTACGTGTTGCAAATCTCATGGCAGAGTTATTTATCGACCCCACTCTTGTATACTTTTTCCGGCTCCCCCGAGTTGGTTATTGGCAGCTTCCTGTTACCTCAGTATGCCCTCCTGCCATGGATGGCAAGAAGGACTTTCTGCCAGCCCTGTCCCACACACGGTTTTTAGAACACTCTTTTATGCAGGCGTTGGGTTTTCCCCTCTTTTTATCGGTGTGGCAGCCTTCCTTCAGTGGCATCTGTCTTCACTGCGGAGCTGTCTGCCATAGTCCTAGCTTTACAGATTATTTTTACTCTACCGGTTTCGTCTTTTACAATTTTTAGTGACTGTCGCAGTGCTCTTACTTCTCTCTCTTGCCCTATATCATTTAACCCTTTGGTTTAGTCGGCCCTGGAGTGGCTATATCTTCTAACACAACGAGGATATCATGTTGGGTTCTCTTGGGTCCCTGGTCACGTAGGGGTTCCAGGGAATGAACACGCAGATCGCCTCGCTAAAGAGGCAGCAAGTCGCGCTCCATCTCCTTCCCCTGTTCCGTTTCGAGATGTATTTCATACTATTCGTGTGGCGGTTGCAGCAATTTGGCAGAGGAGGGCAGAGGAGATGGCTAACGGAGGTCGCAACCTCGAAAATGGGAGAGATCACTACTTCCACTATCTCTCAGTGGACATACTCCCATGTCCGGGATCGCTGTATACAGACTTTATTGGCGCGACTGCGCATAGGTCACACGTGCCTTACACAAAGGTACCTGATAACCAGGGACCCACAACCTTATTGTGATGACTGCTTAGTGCCGCTTACTGTACGGCACCTTCTTGTACAGTGCCCTAGTTTGATTGAGTTACGACACCGCTACCTCTACCGCTGTCGCGGTAGATATAGCGGTGTCTATTATATCTCAAAGGTCCTTGGACCAGAGTGTCTGGCCCAGGGCCATGACGTTTTAAGGTTTTTGGGAGAAGCTGGGCTTCTCCAAAAGCTTTGAATTTTATTCTTATTTTATTTTGCATTTTAATATTTTATTTCGTTGTGTTGTCTTCTTTAGTTTTTAAATATTGTATTGTTTTTTAACTGTTTTTATATAGTTTTTATAACTACTCTGCCATTTTAAATTTCTGAAGCGGCGCCACATGACCTTAGCCGTTGCGGCGCCTTATATAAAATCTATCCATCCATCTCCCAGGTACTTGTAAACGTCATGGCCTGGGGCCAGACATGCTAGTCCAAGCACCTTTGAGATGTAGTAGACACCGCTATCTCTACCGCGACGCCGGTAGAGATAGCGGTGTCGTAAGTCGATCAAACTAGGGCACTCTACCAACAGGTGGCGCACGGTGAGCAGCACTCGAAGACCAAAAGGTTTAGGTAGACTCGGTCGAGTGACATACGCCTGCGAACGCGAGTCTCGCAATATTGACATACAAGAGACAGAATCAGGAAGACGGTGGGTGCGAAACCAACATCGGAGCATCGAAGACTGGAGCCGAAGGTCGAGCGGCCAGAAAACAGCATCCACTAGAAGGCTAGGTATTGGAGATGTCCGAAATGCACCCGTAGCCAAGCGAACCTCAGCATGATGCACGGAGTCAAGCGTGCGTAGTCGTGCATCCGTTGCGGATGAGTAGATCTCACAGCCGTATTCCAGCTTGGGAAGTAAAAGTGTACGGTGAAGAAGCAGCAACGTGTCCTTGTCAGCACCCCAAGAGGTGTGACTTAAAACCAGAAGGGATAATGCCTGCCGACAAGACGCCTTAAGAGAACGAAAATGGGGAACCCAGGTGAGAAGGTTGTAAAATAAAAGGCCAAGATATCGAGTCCCCTCCACGCATGAGAGGAGTCTATTGGCGAGGTATAAATCAGGGTCTGGATGGACACTACGGTTGCGACAAAAATGCATAACTACGGTCTTCGAGCTGGAGAATCGAAAACCGTTCATGTTGGCCCAACTGGACACCCTATTGATCGCCAGTTGGAGCTTGCGCTCAATCAGTGACATCCTAGCAGCAGCAAAAGAAATACATAAATCATCAACATATAAGGAGCTGTGAATGCCATCTGGAAGAGTATCAATAACACCATTTATGGTGACTGCGAATAATGTAACACTAAGAATACTTCCCTGTGGAACGCCATCATTTAGAGCAGTAGCCCCAGTGAGAACACTCCCCACTCGAACCTGTAAAAGACGTCTGCATAAAAACTGCTGAATAAAAATAGGAAGATGGTCACGAAGGCCAAAATTAAAAAAGGACTGTAAAATGCCATGACACCAAGCCGTGTCATAGGCCTTCTCCAGGTAAAAAAAGACTGTCACTTGATGGTGGTGATTAGCGAAGGCCTCACAAATAGAAGACTCAAGGGATAAAAGAGCATGAGTAGTAGACCTCATCTTTCGGAAGTCGTGTTGTACCGATGACAAGTACTTCCCCTTCTCCAAGTACCACATGAGTCTTACATTTACCATCTTTTCTAACACTTTACATATGCAGGATGTCAAAGATATAAGACGGTAGTTCGTAGCCTGAAGATTATCTTTCCAGGCTTCGGAAATCGGAGAACCACTGGGACAGCCCAAGAGGATGGAAAATCACCGGTATGCCAAATCATATTATAAAGATTTAATAAAAAAGTTAAAAGCATTGTCAGACATGTGACGCAAAAAGGCATAAGGAATGTCGTCTGGGCCAGAAGAAGAGTCATGACACTGGGAAAAAGCAGTCCGCAACTCGGAGGCAGAGAAGGGGACATTATAAGACTCCCCTCCAGTGGAAGAAAATTTATGCCGAGAGATTCCATTCTCTGGCGGTAACGTGCGCCCGGGGCTGCAGGATGCCTCTGGCAAAGTGTTCCGCGAAGAGGTCGGCGACAGTCCTAGGGTCTGCCACCGTCCCCCCAGCAGACAACAAAACTGGTGGGGAAGGAGCAGAATACTTCCCAGCAATTCGGCGGACTTTGTTGAAAACATCCGTAAGAGGGGTGCGGACGTTAATGGAAGAGACATAGACTTTCCAAGAGGCTCTTTGTGCCTTTTTCAATACGCGGCGGGCCCGAACTCGGCAGCGTCGAAAAGCCTCCAGACACTGCGGGTCCCCACGATGTCGCCGGAGACGAGAGAAAGCTGCCCGTTTCTTTTCCTTCCTGCTTTCCTACTGCTACTACTTGTTGTGTTTCCAATTTACTGCCGTAGTGCCCTGCCCACAGTAAGAATGGCCAACACAAGAAAGCAACACAGCCAGGCAACCGGAAAACCTACAAAACAGCCAAATGCTACACTTGAGACGGTGCAGGAATTACCGCCACCGGTCGCCGCACCAACCATGACAGATCCCGCCAGTCAAGCCCAGGCTACCACCGCTTCCAACCAAGACACCCTTCCCTCTGATGTGCCCAGTGACATTCTAAGCCTCATCGAAAACGAGCTCACCCATATGTCTGAGGAAGGTAAAGTGATAATACGTACTATAGTGAAAGCCACACAACTAATGATCAATCATAAGGATAAAAAAAATAACTGAACTACAAAATGACATCACAAAGCTTGAAAACAGAGTTGTGCAGCTTGAAAACCAGTTAGATGAGGTAAATCAGTATGAAAGAAGAGATACCTTAATTATCAGTGGACCTGTATTGCCTCCTGAAAACTCTAATGAAAATAGTGCTTAAATAATTATTAATAAGAGCCATCAAAGACAACCTTCACCTCAATGTTACCCCTTCAGATATAAATGTGGCACATCGCTTAGGTGCTAAACGAGCACAGAACATAACTAGGCCAATTATTGTTAAATTACATAATAGACAAAAGAAAACAAATAATGAATGCCTGTATAACGGTTAGATCAAAGCTTTATATCAATGAGAGCCTCACACTTAAACGCCGATCACTCTTTAAGATAATATGGGAAATCAGGAAACAACACAGGGATCTTTTCCAACAATGTTACACTCAAGAAGGAAAGATTTGTGTTAAACGTAAAATATCAACTCAAAAGCATATCATAACAACAGATGATACCTTGAATGAATTCTTAGATAAGTATCCAATACTTAAGCAAACCACAGCCTAGGAACATCAAAATCATGTACAAGGCAAATATATCCTATTGATATGTGACAATCATTTGTGTATATATATATATATATATATATATATATATATATATATATATATATATATATATATATATATATATATATAAAACACAAATGATTGTCACATATCAACAGGAAATATTTGCCTTATATAGATAGTAAGGAACATTGATAATAGTCACGCATATATATATATATATATATATATATATATATATATATATATATATATATATATATATATATATATATATATATATATATATATATATATATATATATATATATATATATATATATATATATATATATATATATATATATATATATATATATATATATATATATATATATATATATATATATATATATATATATATATATGCATGGCTATTATCAATGTTCCTTCACTCACTCTACTCATCCTTTCTACTTAAGTCTACCCTGATCTTTTCTTCTCACACTAACCCGTTTCCTTTATATTCTATCAAACTTTTCTCCCTCTACTCATTCTACCCCTGTTCCTTTCTAGTCTCCCCAACCTGTTTCCTTTCTGCACATCCCGACCCTGTTCATTCTACTCTCCCCAACTCTGTTTCCTTTCTACTCATTTTAACCCTATTCTTTTCTACACTCCCCAACCATGTTCCTTTCTGCTCTCTCCTACCCTGTTCCTCTCTACTCTCCCCAACCCTGTTCCTTTCTGCTCTATTCAACCCAGTTCTACTCTGTTCTCTCCAGCCCTGTTCTCCAACCATGTTTCTTTTTACTCATTCTAACCCTGTTCCTCACTATATCACTGTTCCTGTCTACTCACTCCAATATTGTTCCTATTTACTCATTCCAATATTGTTCCTGTCTACTCACTCTAAACCTGTTTCTATCTGCTGACTCCATTCCTTTTCCAGCCATTCCTTCCAAAGCTTTTTTTCCTTTCTCCAACTACCATATCTTACCATTGCTTCCGCTACCCTGCCATATAAATTCTCTACCAATTACTCGTTTTTTTATAATACGGTCTTGATTTAATTTAGTTTCCTTTCACTTGAGTCCTTTAATATTCACTGAGATATCTTGTCCTATATAGTAGATATATAATAACTGCACCTGGAGAGCCATGAACTAAGTTTTTGATATTAGTAAATCTTTCTTATTATATTTTAGTCTGATTATATATATTTTCCTTTTTAGGCATATTGTGCAATATACATTTTATGGAAAATTTATAGTGATAGCATCCTTGATACGAATACACTTCCATCTACTTTTGACATTAACATAATAAACAAAATAAATGGACAATCAGATATTGGCTCTCTGTCTAGATACTACAATATTAATGAGTACATCTCTGAAGTAAAATATAAAGATGATGGATACATACACATCATACACATGAACATTAGATCAATCCATAAGAACTTTGATCTATTCAAAACATTCCTAAATGGTCTCCCAAAGCCTCCAGATGTTATTGCACTCACCGAACTTGGTTGCGAGATTCTTCTTATATTCTCTTGATGGTTATGTCTCACATAATCTCGTGAGAACTAATAGAGAGCATGGTGGCATAACAATGATATAGAAATCTGTACAGTTAGAGTCAAAATATTGAATACCTCATATGTTATGTCAGTTATACACAGGCCCCATAGTAAGCATATAGAAGTTAATGAATTCACAACTATTACCAGTCAGATATTATCAAATGACATATTCAGATGTAGTAAAAGTATCCTACTTGGTGATCTTAATATTAACCTTCTGGAACATTCAACTCATCTTCCTACAAATACTTTTCTTAATGCAATGCAAGCCCTAAATTATTTTCCACGTATATCTCGCCCAACAAGATTCCCAGACAACCCTGATCTTGGTCAACCTTCCATACTTTTGATCAGATCTGGACAAACTTTACTCCACCATCTTCTTCTGGCATTATCCATTTCAATGTGTCTGATCATTTGCCTATATTTATTAATATAACTTTAAATTTTGCTTTAGACTATAAACATAAAATCACCTTTAGAGTATTCAATGGTTCAAATCATACATTCATTTTACAAATGAATTAGCTAAAGTAGACAGGGATGAGCTCTTATCTTCTCCCAATACAAATGATAACTTTAATGCTTTTCATGATAAGATCTATACATTATATAATGAATGCTTCTCTCTAAAAACAAAATTAATTTCTACTAAAAGATTACAAAAACCCTTGGATCTCCAGTGGTTTACTTAATTCCATAAAGTATAAATGCACACTTTTTAAAAACTATAAATTAGGTTTAGTATCATATTCTTTTTACAAAAACTACCGTAATTATGTTACAAAACTTGTTAAAGAAGCAAAGTCTAATTATTATCAAATCTTTTTTTGAAATTTCAGAAATACCAAAAAAATATGGAAAACAATAAATGAAATTAGAAATAATTCTAACTTGAAGCACAACAAAACAACCCTACAATATAATAACTCAACTTTAGATAAGCACCTTGACATAGCTGAGGCGTTTAATAACTACTTTTGCAGCATTGCCCCAGAACTAAGTGATAGACTACCTAACTCGCTCATAAACCCAACCCATTATCTAAAAGCAAATTTTCAAAATTCTATGCTGTTGCCAGCAATATCTACTTATGATACCATAAATATTTAAAAATCGCTAAAAAATAAAAACTCTAGTCTAAATGAGATTTCAGTTTTAGTAATAAAACACAACTCTGATATTTTTTCCATACCGTTGACCACCCTCTTTAACCACTCTATCAAAACAGGGACTTTCTCTTATATATTAAAAAAAAAAAAGCAAAAGTCATTCCTATCCTGAAAACTGGCCCGAGTAATAATCCTACAAACTACCGCCTAATCTCAAACCTCAATATTTTCTCTAAAATCTTTGAATCCTTGATGAAAAATTTCCTGATAAGCTACCTAGAAAAAAAGAAGATTCTAAATCAAACGCAATTTGGATTTAGACGTAATCATAACACTTTCCAAGCACTAAATCTCTTTTCTTCAGACATTTACTCAGCTCTCGACAACATGCTATCAGTCCTGTCTTTATTCATTGACTTTGCCAAGGCTTTTGACACTGTAAATCATAAAATTCTTTTAGACAAATTATATCATTATGGCATTCGTGGTCCCATCCACTCATGGTATACAGATTACCTAACCAACAGAACCCAACAAACTGTATTTGAAGGTGAATTTTCCACATTAAAAAACAATCACCTTGGAGTTCCTCAAGGCAGTATCCTAGGCCCAATTCTTTTTTGCTTTACATAAATGACATATCTGATATATTTACACACTCCAAAACCATCTTATTTGCAGACGACATGACACTTTACTTAGCTGGTCGTCACCCTGAACAATTGATTACAACATTAAACACAGAACTACATCAGTTACACCAATGGTGCATATCTAATAGACTTACCATTAATTAATACTGATAAAACATATTTTATGTTGTTTACAATCAAAAAATATCACCGTCTACCTCCACTCCAGATCAATAACAATAATATTTCAAGATCCTCCCACATTAAATTCCTTGGTGTAACCTATGACGATTCCATGAACTTCACATTGAATATCTCACCCTACGAATATCCAGACATATAGCCTTACTCCATCAGAGTAAAGATTTAATGCCTCCATACGTACTGAAGTGTATTTATTATGCTCATATCTACCCACTACTTGCCTATTGCAATCCAATATGGTGCACCACTTATCCTACCTATCTGATACCACTTCAACTCCAACTAAAAAAAATTGTTAGAATAATCACAAATAGCACCTACTTAGAACATACACGACTCCTATTTAAACATACTCAGTTGCTAAGACTAGAGGACATAACAAAAATTGCTATATCCACTCAAATGTATAAAAAAAAATGTATTCTATGCAAAATGTTGCCCCCGTCCATAATCATGATAAACGTCACTGTGGCCAACTACGTCCTCCTCCCCATCGCATCTCAAAGTACCGTCAATCTATATTATACTTAGAACCTGTTTACTGGAACAATATCCCTCCTAACATTATAGAAATTCACCATCTGCAGCTACCTTCAAATACAAACTAAAACAACGCATAATAAGTAACTACTAATAAATACTAATTAATGTCTCTCATCAATGTACCCAACTCCATATATGTGGCCAAATCCATGTTCATAAATAGTAACATATTATATTTATCATTAAATTGTATACGCACCATGCATCAAGTATTAAATCCATAATCCATTATCTAAATTATCATTTTTTTTATTATATTTAATTTTGTACTCTATTACTTGTTCCATTCTTTATGCCAATAGATCAATATCCATATGTAGACTCCAATGTATGTATTACTTTTTTTTTATTTACTTTCATTATTGTTTTCATTTACAGATGTATGAGCGTTTATGCTTATGTATCCCTAAACATACACATTGTTGTGTAAGAAAATGTATGTTTATATCTATTTAATCTTATAATTCTCTTAGAATCCTACGCATCATTTAAAATTCTTCTGTACAACATTTAAGTACTTACTGTGTATTGTACATTATATTAAGTCCAGTTTAGTTAGTTTAGTTTTAGTTATATTACAGTTTTAGTTTGCCCGAAAAGCTAACGCTTATAAAAAGGCTATGCATATACAAAGTATGTAAATAGCTATAAATAAATGTTCAAATGTTCAAATGTTCTCACAGCGTTTCTGCATGCTGCGTTCCACCAAGGAACGGGACGCATAGTAAAGCGACCGGACGTCCTAAGGATTGTCTGAAGCTCTGCTGAATGTAAAAAATCTGTGATATAATCAACAGCCTCTGAACAAGTAAAAAAAAAGTCGGCCAACGGACGGATAAAAGAGCTATGGTCTGTGAATCGAGGCCAAACTGCCTTGTCTAAAACCCAGCATGGGGGCGGGGACTGTGGCTCAGAGTTCACAGATTCCAATAAATTAGGAAAGTGGTCACTACCATGTAAATCCGGTAGGACCCACCAATTAAAATCAAGGAAAGAATTAGATGTACAAATAGCAAGATCGATAGCTGTAAAAATCCCAGTAGGACTGTGGAAATGTGTAACATCCCCAGAATTTAAAATCTCCAATCCCTCATCCTCAATAAAAGAACCGATTAAAACCCCACCACGAGGATTACTAGCACCTTCATCCCACAATGGGTGACGGCCGTTAAAATCTCCTAACAAGAGAAAAGGCGGAGTCAGCTGACGCACCAGGCCGTCAAGCTCACCCCTGGAGACAGGAAGCCGAGGAGGGAGATATAAACTGCAAATGGTGTAGGATCGTCCCATAAAGACCTTAACAGCAATCACCTGAAGGGGAGAGTTAAGTTGTAAGGGGACAACAGGTATATCCTGACGGACTAGAATAGCTGTGCCACCGTGGTGGCCCTGGTCAGGGAAAGGAGTGCTAAAAAAAGGCACGATAGCCAGGAGGACTAGAATAAGTACTATCACCTAGCATAGTCTCTTGTAGAGCTACACAGGCTGGAGACAACTCCGACAATAAAGCTCGGAGTTCCCCCCATGAGGCGCGAAGGCCTCTACAGTTCCACTGTAGAAGCTTGAAGATGACTATTTAGGTGCAGTGAACGGGCGAGCCTTTTGAATGGGCTGCACGTGACTCACCTGACTAGAAATAATCAACCGACGAGAAGACACCGGGAGTTGAGATGTGCCTTTCGGCCTACAGATGAGTGATGCGAACCATCATCACTCCTACCGGTCATCGGAGGACGAGGGTCAGGCTGGACTGCACTTTTTGACACAGCGGGTCCACGAGGGACGGCTGTCACAATATCATCCGACGTCTCCATGCTAAGACCGTCCTCATCATAAGAAGCCCGATCTGAGACGGAGGGCGTCACAGAAGGCTGGACAGAAACTACTGGAGCTACCATTGCAGAGCGGTCCCTGGAGGACTCACGATCATGTACACCGGGAGAAACCTTAGATTGTTTAGGCTGAGCTAAATCTATTGACTCCGCAGAGCCACGGTGCCGTTTGGTCACGCCCTTCAAAGGCTTAGGCGATACAGGGGGGCAAATGGACATCCACTACATGGGTGACTTTGGTCAAGTCCGTATTATTCTCGTCACTTCTAAGAGATGACTCAACCGAGTCATCGGACAAAAGGGCAACCCTATTGGTCAAATGAACAGGACCACCCGCCCCAACAGAGCGAGAGGTAGCAGAAGTTGTCGTCTTCGGTCCGGCAGACTCAGCTGAAGAGCGAGCGGCCAATGAAGCATAGGATGTCGCACCAGTACCGTCCTTCTGGCGGTACAGGAGTTCGCAGCGGGCACTACCAAGGCTGATGAACTGAGTGTTAGCAAGCTGTAAAATGTCCCACTCCAGGCGATACCTAGGGCATTGCCTGGAACGTACCTGGTGAACATCACAGCAATGAAAACAATAAGCAGCAGCATTGCAATGCTCCTCAGAATGTGAGTCTAGTGCAGAGCAATTACCACATCGAGAAGCTTCCTTACATGAGCTTTTGCCGTGACCGTACCCATAGCATAAGAAACACTGAAGAGGGCGAGAAACAAAACGCCTCACCCTAAGATTGATAGGACCGATATGAACACGATCTAGGAGGGTGGAACCAAAGAAGGTGAGAAGGACCATGTTGGAAGAGTTCATCTTACTCACCTTTTGGACTGAGCTAGGACACATTGCTAGTATTTCCTCGTCAGGAAATTCATAAAGATCCTGACTGTACACACAACCTTTACTGTAATTAAAGATGGGATGTGCCTTAATAGTCTCAAACATGCTGTCTGAAGGACATGGTAGATGTTGCAACATTCTTGTCTGTGTGATATCTTTCGCTCGCAATAGCACCCCCGTACCATACTTCTTGAAGTTTCCCTCAGGAATCGTGCCGATATCTATGGACAGGTACCTGGATGTAGTACGCCACAAACCAAAGTGGAGGCAGGATGTGGCTAACTTCTGGAACTGAATTCTCTAAATAGTTTTCAAAAACATTTGGGATGTAGTCCATGTCACTGTCTGAAATATTACGTGACTGGAGAAATTCAGTTTTGAAGCCAGAATCTACTACATGTTCATAAGCCAGACGGGCTTCATCACATGACAGAAAAGTTACTTAGCAGCGGTTAGATGGAAAGTCCTTACCATAAACAAGTCGAATGCGAAGAACCGTGCCATACACCTTGAGAAATGAGTGCAAGGCGTGATAGGAAAATGATGGATTAACATTTACCATCAAAAGGGAGTCATATGCAGCAGAAATGCGACCCTCAGAAGAACTCCCAGAACAGGAGACTGCTGCGGGAAGCTCTTGTGAAGGGGAATCCTCCTTCCTACTCAGACCTGAAGATGACGTCTCGCGGGCCAGATCAGCCACCTCACGAGAACCTGAAATGTTTTCGTTTTCCCATAAAAAAAACAGTTACACAAAAGATTAGCTCCAGGGGCAAGGGAAACCACCTACTGGGACGACAATGGGAGCGAGCGCTGGCTTCCGTGGAGGGAAATCCTCCTTCCCACTCAGACCTGAAGATGACTTCTCGCGGGCCAGATTAGCCACCTCACGAGAACCTGAAATGTTTTCGTTTTCCCATAAAAAAAACAGTTACACAAAAGATTAGCTCCAGGGGCAAGGGAAACCACCTACTGGGACGACAATGGGAGCGAGCGCTGGCTGCCGTGGACGGGGTACCTCGTCCCCATGCGGACCAATCGTTTTAAAAAAAGGCCCCACATGATGCAGAATATTTGTCCGCGGCAGAGCTGAGACCCCCCTCCAAAAGCATCCCAGCCTGGACACCCAACCATCCAGCACAGGACGGCTCCTATTGGGCGATCTCTCCAGCGGGTGGCTCCGTTGGTCCACTGGCAGCCTACGTAGGATCCATTTAGTCTGGCCCCTCACTGGCGACCTTACTAGCATGGGTAGCCCTCTCCCCGTCGAAAGGGCAGAGCAGGGGCCTAAGCCCCCTCTAGCCTAGCTCGCCAGATCACAGGGGCACGCAAGCCCCTCCACCACGACAAGGCGGTTCCCATCTGGGGGGGGGCGATGATGAGGACGGGGATGACTTCTTCCTAGAGAGTGACAGTGATTAAATAAAGTCACGTTTTCTTATGAATTTATTTCTACACCTATCATAACATATCCACTTTGTCAGAAGCAACTGCATTACATGCGTACAGCATGTATCATCTCAGTAAGGGTCGTTGTTTTTATGCATATAATCTATTACCTACTCCTCTTCTCAAAACATTTTCAGACGTTTTCAAACTGGAGACTTATTACTCTGTTCGATAGCTGTTACGAGAGAGAGAGAGAGAGAGAGAGAGAGAGAGAGAGAGAGAGAGAGAGAGAGAGAGAGAGAGAGAGAGAGAGAGAGAGAGAGAGAGAGTAATGAAAAGGGAGAGAGGGAGGGGGAATACAGCAGTGGAGGTGCTTGGTTGGTGGGGTAGACGTCATAGCTACATCATGCTTCCCTCGTTCCGATGGTTGGTTGGTGGGGTAGACAACACAGCTACGTCATTCTTCCCTCGTCCCTATGTGTAGTCGCCTCTGCCAGGCTTTGCCTTTATTACCAAGAGTAAACGCTTAGATCTTTAACATTTAGCAATGCCCTATGTTGTGAGAAATTAGGTCTGGGTGTGAAACAAATTGTGCCAAGATGCCATACTAATTCAACGGTTTGTTTAAGTGATATTTGCGAAAAACAGTGTTACCCGGGCCCTGAAACGCATAGTAAGTTTTATGGAATACTAGAAATATTATATATAAGCAACATGGGTAACGAGTTTTTCAATTGTTCAGAGTCACTCTGCATGTAATATTGTATCAGGTAACTTAACGTTTTAAAAAGTTTTGTTCCGGGTCAAAATTAGCTAAGGTATGTGAGTCACTATTGTTGCTGTTGTAGCTGAATTTCAGCGTGCTAAATTCATCAAAGGGTGATGTGAAAATAGTAAAGCCATACTGTAAACAATTACAATGTAAAGTACATTGGGATGGTAGACATTACTTGGAAGCGTGCTTACCAGATTTTTTTTTTTTTTTTTTTTTTTGAGCTTCGTGCTCGAACCGCTAGATGTTCCTCTTTGCCTTGGGTAGCAGGTGCTGCTGCCATGAAAGCACCGGTACCAGTGTTAGGAACAGCACCATTACTACCATCGTCAGCTAGGCCAGCACCCACACCACCACCAGTAGCAGTAGCACCAGTAGTATCTGCACCAGCACCAATACATACCCCACCACTGGCAGCTGTCGTGTGGGTCGCTGAAGCCTGTAAAGCTGCCCTGGCTGGGTCGTTCGATAGTTCCCACCTATCTCGGATGACGAGTCTCGTGTGGTTGAAATAAGCAATCTTGCCTGAAGCTTTCGCTTGTCTCAGAGCTGGTAGCAGAGCCTTCCTTACTTGAACTGACGATTCACAGAGGTCCTCACTGATGAAAATATTCGTGCTCTTGACCTTGGATGAGTTACGTATTGCCTGTTGACGATCAGCAAAGTTAACAAATCTTGCTACCACTGCACGAGGACGAGATACTCCAGGGCTCCGTCGAGGTCCCACTCGGTGTGCTCTTTCCAGTTCCACTGCTCCGATACTTAGCTTATCTCGGAGCAGTCGCTGTATCTTAACCTGGGTCTTTTCCCATGTTTGGTGTTCCGTCAATGCCAGTGAAGCGTAAATTGTTCCGTCTGGAATAATTTCCGTCTTCTTGATAATCCAATCGATCTTGTAAAGCCTTTCTTGAATTCACTTAGTTCTTCTTTCAGTGCTTGGTTTTCAGTCTTCAAATCACCACTCATCTCCTTTTGGGAGAACTCCAGTGACCGAACCAACTCCATGTTTCCAGACTCTAGTTTCACTACTCGGGTGTTCAAGTCTTGCACTAACATTGCTGTTGCATCTTTTTGTAAGCCTTTTGTTGAACTTCTAGCAATAGCTTGAGCTCTTCTGATGACAGCATTCTTTGGTTGGAGTTCAAGGTAGGCACGTCCACACACCACCAGGTCTCTGCTCTCTCTCTCTCTCTCTCTCTCTCTCTCTCTCTCTCTCTCTCTCTCTCTCTCTCTCTCTCTCTCTCTCTCTCTCTCTCTCTCTCTCTCTCTCTCTCTCTCTCTCTCTCTCTCTCTCTCTCTCTCTCTCTCTCTCTCTCTCTCTCTCTCTCTCTCTCTCTCTCTCTCTCTCTCTCTCAGATGAGAACCGCCTTGTCGTGGTGGGGGACCTTAGGTGCTCCTGTGACCTGGGGAGCTAGGCTAGAGGGGCCTTTGGCCCCTGCTCTGCCCTTCCGAGGGGGAGAGGGCTACTAATGCTAGTAAGATCGCCAGTGAGGGGCCAGACGAAATGGTTCCTACGTAGGCTGCCAGTGGACCAGCGGGTGGCCCGCTGGAGGTATCGCCCAAGAGGGGTCGTCCTGTGTTGGATGGTTGGGTGTCCAGGCTGGGATGGTTTGGGAAGGGGGTCTCAGCTCTGTCGTGGACAAACATTCTCATCATGTGGGGCGTTTTTTTTTTTAAAACGACTGGTCCGCATGGGGACGAGGTACCCCTTCCGCGGCAGCCAACGCTCACTCCTATTCTAGTCCCAGTAGGTGGTTTCCCTTGCCCCTGGAGCTAATCTTTTGTGTTACTTTATACTTATGGGAAAACACAAAAAATTATCAGGTTCTCGTGAGGTGGCTGACCTGGCCCGCGAAACATCATCTTCAGGTCTGAGTAGGGAGGAGGATTCCCCTCCAGAAGGGCCTCCCACAGCAGTCTCCTGTTCTGGGAGTTTTTCTGAGGGACTCATCTCTGCTGGTTTGGACTCCCTTTTGATGGTAAATGTTAATCCATGTTTTTCTTATCACGCTTTCCACTCCATTCTCAAGGTGTATGGCACAGTTCTTCGCATTCGACTTGTTTATGATAAGGACTTTCCATATAACCGCTGCTATGTGACGTTTCTGTCATGTGATGAAGCCCGTTTGGCTTTTGAACATGTAGCATTTCTGCCCCTTGCCGGCTCTGGCTTTAAAACTGAACTTCTTCACTCACATAATGTTTCAGACAGTGACATGGATCCCAAATGTTTTTGACAACTATTTAGAGAATTCAGTTCCAGAAGTCCGCCAGATCCCGCCTCCACGTTGGTTTGTGGTATACTACAGAAATGGGCGTAGGAATTTCATCCTTGCCTCCCGGTACCTTGTGTTACGTTCACCGGTTAAACTGGTAAGATTGGCATCGGAGAGCCGGTGAACAATAACAATAAAAAAAAACACTGCAGGTTCAACTGGTGAGGAAATGCAAAAGGGGGTCACTTTAAAAAGCTATTTTAATAACCCATAATGAAATTGACACATATATAACAAGAAACATGAAACACAGATATATAACATGAAACACAGGAAAATGACATACACATATACATATAACACAGTAATAAATACAACAATAAAGAACCCAACTTAATACCTAACAATAATCCTACTCCTATATAGAGGCAATGTGGAAAGCACGGACGAGGGGGAAGTGATACTTATGCGGTGTCGCAGTGGTGAAATGCTGGGTGATGGTTGATCCCACGGTAGACCCAAGAGGCGTTGTGTTCACTGGTTGAGGCTTGGATCTCAACTTCCAATCCAGAAAGCCAAGAGCTGGCTCAACACTTTCGGTTGAGTCGAAAGGGGCCGCGTGAATCCAACTTCGGGACAGTAGCGGGGCTTCATGAAACGGTGACGTGGAAGGTTCACGAGACGGTGACGTGGAAGGGGAGGCGCAGAGGTGGCGAACGAGGTATCAAGCGGAGGAGGTGATGGTAGTAATGTATGTTACGGGCGGGCCGTAACACTTGCCAAAGAGATCCGCACGATTCCTGAGGGAAATCTGAAGAAGTACGGTAAGGGGGTGCTCGTGCGGGCTAAACATATTACGCAAGCGAGGATGTTGCAACATCTCTTATGCCCTACTGACAGCATGTTTGAGACCGTGAAGGCTCATTCCACCTTTAATTATAGTAAAGGTTGCGTTTACAGTCAGAATCTTTATGAATTTCCTGAGGAGGAAATAATAGTAATGTGCCCTAGCTCTGTCCATAAGGTGACTAAGATGAAGAAGTCCTTCAACATGATCTTTCGAAGGGCCTGATCAAGCGTCACCGTGGCTCTGCGGAGTCGATAAATTTAGCTCAGCCGAAGCAATCTAAGATTTCTCCTGGTGCACATGACCGCGAGTCCTCCAGGGACCGCTCTGCAATGGTAGCAGTAATGGTTTCTGTTCAGCCTTCTGAGACACCCTCTGTCTCAGACCGGGCTTCTTGTGAAAATGGTCTTAGTATGGAGTCATCCGTTGATATTGTCACAGCCGTCCCTTGTGCAGCCACTGTGGCGAAAAGTGCAGTGCAGCCTGACCCTCGTCCTCCGATGACCGGTAGGAATGGTGATAATTCACATCACTCACCGGTAGGGCGAAAGGCTGCGGTCCATCGACCCAGCGCATCTCAACTCCTGGTGTCTTCTCGTTGGTTGATTATTTCTAGTCAGGTGAGTCACGAGCAGACCCTTCAAAAGGCTCGCCCGTTCACTGCACCTAAATAGTTATCTTCAAGCTTCTACAGTGGAATTATAGAGGCTTTCCCCTTTTGGGGAACTTCGAGCTTTACTCTCGGAGTTGTCTCCAGCCTGTGTCGCTCTACAAGAGACTATGCTTGGTGATAGTACTTATTCTAGTCCTCCTGGCTATCGTGCCTTTTTTTTAGCACTCCTTTCCCTGAATAGGGCCACCATGGTGGCACAGCTATCCTAGTCCGTCAGGATATACCTGTTGTCCCCTTGCAATTTAGTTCTCCCCTTCAAGTAGTTGCTATCAAAGCCTTTCTAGGACGATCTTACACTATTTGTAGTCTTTATCTTCCTCCTCGGGTTCATGTCTCCAGGGGAGATCTAGATGCTCTGGTGCGCGACCTAGCTCCGCCTTTTCTCTTGCTAGGGGATTTTAACGGCCGTCACCCTTTTGTGGGATGAAGGTGCTAGTAATCCTCGCGTGGTTTTACTCGCTTCTTTTATTGAGGATGAGGGATTAGAGGTTTTAAATTCTTGGGACGTGACATATTTTCACAGCCCAACTGGGACTTTTACAACTCTCGATCTTTCTCTCTGTACATCTAATTCTTTCTTGGATTTTAACTGGCGGGTCCTACTTGATTTACATGGCAGTGACCACTTTCTAATTTTAATGGAATCTGTGGAATCTGAGCCATAATCCCGACCCCCACGCTGGGTTTTAGATAAGGCAGATTGGCCATGATTCACTGAACTTAGCTCTTTTATCCGTCCGTTGGCCGACTTTGATACTTGTTCTTAGGCTGTTGCTTATTTTACTGATATTTTACGTTCAGCAGCCCTTCAGACAATCCCTAAGACGTCTGGTCGCTTTACTTAGCGTCCCATCCCTTGGTGGAATGCAGAATGCACCAACGCTGTGAGAGAGACACGGACGGCTTTCTTTCGTCTCCGGCGACATCGTGGTGACTCGCAATGTCTGGACGCTTTTCGACGCTGCCGTGCTCGGGCGCGCTGCTTACAAAACGAGGTTATCGTGTTGTGTTCTGCTGGGTGCCTGCTGGGGTCACGTTGGTGTTCCCAGGAATGAACACGCTAAAGAGGCAGCAAGTCGCGCTCCACCGCCTGCCCCTGTCCCGTCAAGATGTATTCCAGTTCATTCGTCTGGCGATTGTTGCAAGATGGCAGAGGAGGTGGCAAACGGGGGTTGCCACCTCCAAAATGGGAGAGATCACCACTTCCGTTCTCCATGACTGGACATACACCAATATTCGCGGCCGCCGTACACAAATTGTATTAGCGCGGCTTTCGGATAGATAGGTCATACCACAGATAACAGTAGATCTGGATTTGACACTGGACTGCGGAGCCGCGCCGCCACTGCAGTAACCTACCCAAAGCGATCGACTGGTAGTACGCGGCAGCTGACTGTTAAAGTTATCATTTTGTAAAGTTTTATACAGTATAAGGTGCATTTTTTAAGGAAATACTAATCATTACTAAATATCGCAGCAGTGGGAAGGCGTGTGCATTTGTGGAGGCTGTGAGGTGCATCAGATTAAGGGCTCAGCTGACCTCTACCTGGAGGAAACATTATTATTATTATTATTATTATTATTATTATTATTATTATTATTATTATGTACTTATTTGTGGCAAGTTGTATACACCCATGTCTACTGCGAATGGGTAATTTTTAAATCTCAGGCGAGCAGCGAGACGGCCAACGGTTTAGCAAACGGACAGTCACTCAAGTCACTAGGTTCAAGTCAGTCGTGCTAGGGATACCGCTGCAGCCAAGAGTGAGGTAATTGTTACGTGGATGTTCAGGCATTTTGAATATCTGTGGAGACAATGAAACAGTGAAATGTGAATGCTGTTCAAAGAGTTTTGTCTAACTGGATTTACAGTGAAAGTGTGAAGAGCTTGTGTCGAGGCTCACATGAAAATGTTATTATGCGCGTGTGTGATGCAGTCGCTAGTGATGTCACTGTGCAGTGAGTAATGAAGCACAGTGAGGTGAATAAGGAGTGAACATTGTGAGTGGTGTAATACACACAGATTTAACATTGAGAGTGGTGTATCCAACCGTGACGTGTGTAGGGTGACGCTGAGTGTTGTATGCGGAGTTAAGTTAGTGGTACAGTGGAGAAGAACTGCTAGTGGTGACTTGAGGCGTACAATGTGAAACACTACAGTGAAATATAATGAGAGGTCACACAAAATAGCAGAGTGAGAGGCTGTAACTGGGACGTAATTCGAGACGCGTGCAACTGATGGCAGTGACTGCAGTTATCACATCTGGTGCCATATAGATAGTTAGTTTAGGAAAAGATAGTGACACTGGTGAAGAACAGTGACATGTTATTGACATCACTGTGACGTGGAAGTGTACTGTGGAGTGCTGTTAAGTGTTAAACTCACCTGATTACTAACGTGACTGCAACAAACCGAATGATTAATAGTGACTAGAATGGTAGGAAACAATGCCTAGACAGTGGCTTATAGTGACTACTGCGATATATTTCTTCGCGTTAATGATGTAGAAAATAAAATAAAGCCCGCCTACGCGCTTTGTAAAGTCTTCATAAAGAAAAGTTGCATTTTTGTTAATGAAATTATATAGAGTACGTTAGTGCAACATCTGTGACATATATAAGGGGTGGGATAGTAAGACACCAACAGTGATGTCCACGACAAGCGCAAACCTGGTGTCGCCACAGGAGGTTACACACGGTCAAAGAGTGATGACAAGAGGCGTAAACTCACAGGTGTGAAGAAGAGATGAGCAAGTGGACAGCCAAAATCATGTAAAGTAATTTATAAGTGATACAAAATTTGCATTTTGTGTTTGAAATACAGCTGTAAGCTTAAAGTTGCATTTAAACATCCACCCGGTACTATATAAATTCTCGTGTTTGACTCGTATAACTGAGCGGTACAATGACACGGTTGTATGGATTTAGATATCGCTGTCAGGTATTGAATTAAACACAGTTAGCTTGCTTCACAGTGATTTTCATAGATTCATGTTGGCTAAGAGCTGAGATTTCAAGGTTTGAAATTTAAGGTCCGTTCTTCGGCTTTGGGTACGTTACTGCAGCACGGCGATTTTCGTGTCAAATCCAGATCTACTGTTTTGTGGTCATACCAATCTTACACAAAGTTATCTCATGACCAGGGACCCTCAACCCTACTGTGATGACTGCCTGATGTCGCTCACCGTGTGACACGCACCAGCTGGTAGAGTGCCCAAGTTTGATTAAGTTACGACACCGCTACCTCTACTGGTGTGACGGTAGAGATAGCGGTGACTACTATATTTCAAAGGTGCTTGGACCAGCATGTCTGGCCCCAAGCCATGACGTTTCCAAGTACTTGGAAGAAACTGGCCTCCTCCCCAATGTGTGAATTTTATTTTATTATATGTATTTTAACGTTTTATTTGTTTTTATTGTTTTTTAGTATTTTTAATTACTTTTAATTTCCTTGTTTTTTAATCGTTTTTAGTTAGTTTTTTTACTAACTTTATTGTTTTAATTAAATATTGTAGCGGCGTCATATGACCTAAGCTGTTGCGGCACCTAATTTTAAATCCATCCATCCATCCATCCGTCTCTCTCTCTCTCTCTCTCTCTCTCTCTCTCTCTCTCTCTCTCTCTCTCTCTCTCTCTCTCTCTCTCTCTCTTCATAATAAACATTCACAATTAAAGAGAAATATGTTAGGAAACCAAATGTAACTATAGCTATTCAAATATCAATTAAACAGGAATAAATTACATATTATACAGTACGTACGAAAAGAAATATATATATGTATATATATATATATATATATATATATATATATATATATATATATATATATATATATATATATATATATATATATGAACACCCTGACTCTAGAAATTAAAGCAGCTCGGGAGAATTACCTAAAGGCGAAATCGCGAGTTCATTCAAGTAACGCCAAAAAGACGTGGGACATCATTAATAAAAAAGCTAATTTACCGTCATTCACGATTTTTTTTTTTAAATAACACTCATTTTGATGACCAGGTAATTGCCGAAACTTTTAATAAATTCTTTTGCAACATAGATTATTTAGAGAACGCAGAGGCATCCAATGTATCTTATCACGACTGTTTGCCTGAACCCTTATCATTTTTTACTACCACCCACAATTAGCCTATCAAATAGATCAAGGACATGATTCAAAACCTGAAAATATCATCACCTGATTATGACAAAATTGCTATTAAAATCATAAAAAGCTGCTCTGAAGTAATTACCCCATTTCTGGAGTATAGATATTTTAAAGAAGGATGCTTTTCTGATAAACTTCAGATAGCTAAAGTCATACCCATAAACAAAAAAAGGAGATAAATATATTCATACGAACTACAGACCAGTCTCATTTTTCCCAAGAGTGAATAAAATATTCGAAAAAAAAAAAAATCATGATGACAAGACTTATGGATTACTTAACAGAATTTTCATTAATTACCAATTGTCAGTTTGGTTTCGGACTTAAGTTCTCCACGGAGTTTGCAATACACCAATTATGCTAAAATATGTATGATGCAATAGATGACAATTCTATCTATCTATCTATGGAATTCGTCGCAAAAAACTTATCTAAGCAACAGACACCAATATACCACTTTTAATAATTGTTTTTCTAAGTTTATGCATGTCTGTCAATGGGTTCCATAGGGATTAATTTTAGGTCCCATCCTATTTTTAATATATATATATATATATATATATATATATATATATATATATATATATATATATATATATATATATATATATATAAATTATATTATTCATTGTAGTGATAAACTTAACATTTTTACTATATGCTGATGATGCTACTATTTTTATTCAGGGAAAAGACATACATGAGTTCGAGTCCATCATGAACACAGAGTTAAAAAAAAACAACAACGAAGTGGATCAATAGTAATGAACTAACCCTTCATGCATCCAAAACACAATATATGGTATCGCATCCACTCATGATAAATCAAGCTCAGATAAAAATTGCGATAAATAATGTCATACTAAAGCAAAGTAATGAAGTTAATTTCTTGGGGATAATCATAAATAATAGATTATTATGGAAACTACAGATACCAGAAGTCTGCTCAAAAATATCTAAACTAACAGCTGAACTCTACAAAAACTCGAACTTTTTTTTTTTACTAAAGATGGACTGAGATATATATTTGTCTTTGCCTTACCCACACTTCTTATACTGTTCAGCAATCTGGGGGAGGGATCTACAGAACATATTGATAACCATTTCATTGCACAAAAAATACCTGCTTAAAGTAATCTTTAACAAATAAAAATATGAACACACAGATCTACTTTTCAATAAATATTTCTTGCTCAAGTTATGTGACGATTTCATTGCAAACTTGTTCGTTTGGTTTTAAATCTATTAATTCAAATTCTGTTAACTGTGTGTTTCAGCTATTGCGTCATAATATGGAGACTAGAAGATCTAAGAATATTAGCATTCCATTTTACAAAACAACTCGTGCTCAACAGAGTGTCACTGTTAGAGGTGCCAAACAATGGAAAATATTGCCCAACATTATACAGTTTACAGCTTCACTCAATGTATTCAAGTATAATAGCAGGCTTTTTTTTCACAGTTAATCATTAACCACATGATATAAAGTAACCATTTCTTTAACAACACTTCATTCTGGATTCGGTATTTTTTTATTCTTTTTATATTCACAAGTGCATGTATATTATGTATATGGGTGCACATGCTAGTCACTATTTGCATATATGTTCATGATTACATGCTGAATGTTGTGTGCATGTGTGCGTTAATATTAATGTCTATTGGTATATGTGTATGTGTACATGTGTATATATTTGGCGTACTGTGTATGTGTACATGTGTATATATTTGACGTACTGTGTATGTGTACATGTCTATATATTTGATGTAACTATGGTGAATGTGTGTGTGTGTGTGTGTGTGTGTGTGTGTGTGTGTGTGTGTGTGTGTGTGTGTGTGTGTAGGTTGCAGTTCAGTAATGTTAACGGCAGTTGTACCCATGTACCCATGTACCTGGTAACGGAAAATATTTTAGGCTCAGCAGTTATTACGGTAACTTTGGGTGTCAGGCAAGGTTTTTCTGGCTCTTGTTTTTTATTTATCATATTTGTGAATGAGTTGATTAAAGTAATGAAAGAAAAGGCATCACAGATTTTTTTTTGTTTAGGGTGGTTACAAAATCTAGTGGATGACACTGTTATATTGTCAAAAGCTAGTGGATGACACTGTTATATTGTCAAAAGCTAGTGGATGATACTGTTATATTGTCAAAAGCTGGTGGATGGTACTGTTATAATGTCAAAAGCTAGTGGATGATACTGTTATATTGTCAAAAGCTAGTGGATGATACTGTCATATTGTCAAAATAATGCTAGACATAATATGATTAAAAAGGTAGAGATTCTCCATCAGTTCTGTCATGAATACGGCATGATTGTGAATAACATCGACATTTTTTTTTTTTTTTTTTTGTGTGTAAAAACAATGAGGAAGGGGATGAGGAGCCGATCGTGTGGAGGGGCTAGTGATGGAACAATGAACTAGCTATGGTTACCTTGGATCGCCCTTCACGAGTGACAACAGCTCGGTGTCTTCGTCTATTAATGTCCATGCTAAGAACAAATTATGTCATGAATTAAAAAATGTATCTTTTCTTATAAGAAAATAATGATGTGCCTTTCATCGTCAAGTGGCGGGTATTTGATGCCACACTAATGTCGTCGCTCAAGTATTGATGCGAGTCATGGGTGTGTGCTGATATTAAGCCCATCATAAAATTCTATAATTGGTCACTGAAGCAACTGTTAGGAGTGAGAAGGACAACATCAAACCAAGTGTGCTATGCTGAGGCCGTTTACCCGTTATTAGATACAAACAGCACAAGTTTCCCCATAAGATGTGGTCTGAAAGATCCATTATGCCTGATGATCCACTGTCATTTGCCATTACAGTTAAAACTCAAGTAAATACTCACACAGGTAAACTCATTAAAGAATTATTAGAAAATGAAGTCCCCAGCATGGCTTCATTAATTGGTGAAGTGCATAATGCTATAACTGCCTCACACTCATCACGTTGCCTTGTATATAAAGAAATAAATCCACATTTTAGAGTACATGATATTTATAAAATGAGACATGCAATAAACGAATTCAAGCGCATGTCTTTCGCACGCTTCCGTACATGTGGCCACAGTCTCGCAGTGGAGACTGGCCACCTCCCTGTGGAGGAGCGCTTGTGATCCTGTCGCCAAATACAAACAAAACGGCATGTAGTTGAGGATTGTCCATTCATAGAAAATACCCGTCAGGTGTATAATATCAGTAGATTAGAAGACCTATTTAACGATAACATTTCCAGTCATGAGGCATGTGCAATAATCCATGAAATTCTAGAAATATGTAAGTATTTATATATGCTGTCCTCATGTGTGATGTATTTTGTGTTTGGATTGTTTTATTTGATATATGTGTTTTATATCTTATAGTTCATGTATGTTATTATGTTTCTTTTTGTGTATTTGATGTGTTTTATTTATCTGAGGTGTTTTATGTCATATAGTTCATGCACGTTTTTTCTTAGTATGTTTAGAGTGCTTGATTTGTTTTATGTGCTTTTATGTCTTATAGTTCATGTACGATAATATTTTTGTATTTTTGGAGTGTTCTATTTGTATGTATTTTTTTTTTTTTTTTTCATAGCTCATGTATGTTCGTACTTGGTGTGTTTGGAGTGTTTCATTTGCTGTATATGTTTTATGTCATACTTATGTATGTTTGTATTTTGTCTAGTGCATACGATGTGCTTAGTGTCTTAGTGTATATTCCATATAATTTATTTCCGTACGTGTTTTACGTTTTATGTTCATGTATGTTGTATGTGTGTTTATTTTATGCGCTTTGTGTGTAGATGCGTTTTATCTATTCTGTCATGTGTTTTATACGCTTTATGTGTAATGTGTCTCGTCCAGTTATTTGCATATTATTAGTAATTTGAGCTTTGTGTATTATGTTTTTCTTTTTATGCTTTTATGTGTTTTACTGCGTTTGATGTGTGCCATTTGCTATATATTACATGACTATTTTCTATAGGATATGTGTGTGTGTGTGTGTGTGTGTGTGTGTGTGTGTGTGTGTGTGTGTGTGTGTGTGTGTGTGTGTGTGTAAGATAGTTTGAATTGCTTTAGGCGTCTTACACGATATGTGTGTTATGTTTTTTAAAAGCATTTGTGATGGACCATGTTTTCAGAGTTTTTTTTTGTAATAACATTTCGTTGTGGTCAATAAATATCTATTTATCTATCTATCTATCTATCTATCTATCTATATATCTATCTATCTATCAATCTATCTATGTGTGTGTGTGTGTGTGTGTGTGTGTGTGTGTGTAACTACTAATGTTTATTAGTATGTGTACATTGTGTATATATTTGATGTAACTATGATAGTGTTTGTGTACTGTATGTCTACATGTATAATTGTGTACCAACATGTAAGCACATGTTTGTGTGTGTATATACATATGTAAGCGGGTTGAATTTTGTTTCTTTAATTTTGAGGCTAGCGTGTTTTCGGCTGGCATATTTTCAATAATTGACTGATAAGATCTTATAAAAACCTGGCCCTAATTGACCTGGCATATACTTTTGTTTCAGTTTAAATTAATCTATTATGTTATATGTAAATTCTGCCAATAAAGAATAAAAAAAAAATTCTCTCTCTCTCTCTCTCTCTCTCTCTCTCTCTCTCTCTCTCTCTCTCTCTCTCTCTCTCTCTCTCTCTCTCTCTCTCTCTCTCTCTCTCTCTCTCTCTCTCTGTGTGTGTGTGTGTGTGTGTGTGTGTGTGTGTGTAAGTGTGTGTGTACAATTTTTCAGCATATAGCAAACAATAGAAGAATCTTATTCCTAATATCTTTAGTAATATATCAAAACTGGGTTTAGTATGTATTATATGTAGCTACACATACTAGCGACCTTTAAGCTGATGAAATGATGGTTTTAATGTTTGAAATACTTTCAGTTCATGATTAGTTCTTGATTCCGTATAGATTAAACCAATGAAAAAATAACGTTTTCAAGGATGAAATTCTAAATTATTAGCAGAGATCAACAGAATAACCATGTCCAAGTGCTCTGCCGAACAACCATGAGCAGTTGTGGTTAGGGTGGAACGAAAGATGAACGTCACCGCACTTCTGTCCAGCTGCCTCAGAATTGGGGTCGTTACGGTTGGTAAAACAATCCACCTAAATACACTCACTCATTCAATCACACACACACACACACACACAAAAATATATATATATATATATATATATATATATATATATATATATATATATATATATATATATATATATATATATATATATATATATATATATATATATATATATATATATATATATATATATATATATATATATATATATATATATATATATATATATATATATATATATATATATATATATATATATATATATATATATATATATATATATATATATATATATATATATATATATATATATATATATATATATATATATATATATATATATATATATATATATATATATATATATATATATATATATATATATATATATATATATATATATATATATATATATATATATATATATATATATATATATATATATATATATATATATATATATATATATATATATATATATATATATATATATATATATATATATATATATATATATATATATATATATATATATATATATATATATATATATATATATATATATATATATATATATATATATATATATATATATATATATATATATATATATATATATATATATATATATATATATATATATATATATATATATATATATATATATATATATATATATATATATATATATATATATATATATATATATATATATATATATATATATATATATA
>NC_059281.1:121332-129216 GCF_017591435.1 Portunus trituberculatus
CAAATATGTCGATCTTGTGACGCTGTATCTCCTGAAGTAGCTGCTCGCGAGTGGTGGGCGGAACTGTGGGTGGGGTGGGCGTGGTTGTGGGCGGCGGCGGCGGGATGGGCGAGACAGAGGCGGGAGGTTAGGCGGCACGAGGTTGGAGTGGAATCTTGGCTTGCCTGGCCTTGGCTCCGGGTCATCTTCCCCTGAGAGAGAGAGAGAGAGAGAGAGAGAGAGAGAGAGAGAGAGAGAGAGAGAGAGGGAAAAAATCTTTTCTTTTCTCTCATCAAACGAGTCGTACTAATGACTGCAATTAGAAAAAGGGAAATAATGGAAGGTAATAATAATCAGCAGTCAATTCGTTAAGACAACACAGCAAGAACCAAGAAAACTGATCTACGCAAACTTTGGAGAGAGAGAGAGAGAGAGAGAGAGAGAGAGAGAGAGAGAGAGAGAGAGAGAGGAGATAAGCTTTCCACACAGGGCATTAGATTCATTAACACTCACCAAAAGAAGTCATATTATGCAGAAAGAAAATACGACAGACTTGACATGGACCATTTTTAGCAGTCCATTTTGAGTCAGTGTAGTATAGATGTCAACTGATGATTTGTTAACTTTACAACAAAACTTTTCTTTCTTAACAGCGAAGTGGTTAAAGATAATTTTTGTATAGTTATTCGTCCATTGCAATCACACCTTGTTTTACTCCGACTAACAACTAGTGACAAGATGAATTTTGATACTGTCTGTAGCAATGAAAGAGTCGCAAAGATTTCACACCACGTAGTAACTCAAAAGCTATGAAAATACGATACAAAGCCGTATTCTCACACAATCTGCTCTCTCACCAATCACCATGGCTATTTACAAAGGCCACAAAGTTGATTGGTTGTGTTCTCAATAGTGTTTTTCCTGTTAGTAATATAGAAATTTTTTTAATCTGTCTATGGAACTATATAAAAAAATCCCACACTTAAAAAACAGTGATAGTTTAACTAAAAGCTCTCTAAAAGTAGCGGAAGTGTGACGTAAAAGTATTTCAGATTAAATCCAAAGGTAAGAAGATTCAAACTCGCACACACTCACCCTCGACCCAAGAGGCGTCCTGGGAGCGGGACATTTGGGAGGCTCGAGCGTACCGCCAGTACTGAACCCACAGTAGGTAAAGGTAGGAGCCCATGCCCAGGAACACCAGGTTGAGGAAGAGCCACACACTCAGGCCCAGCATCCGCATCCTGCCGGGAGGAGCAGAGGCAAGGCGTTCACACAAAGGCGACTCTGTGTCTGAAATTTCACACTAGAAAAAATAGAGTTAGAGTTCAAGTATATTTAGTCAGTGAACAGAAGAGGAATACGCATGTCTCTTTTTTTATTTATCTATTTTTTATAGTGGGGCACTGGCCAAGGACATCAAGGAAAAAAAAAAGGAAGAGATAATTTATGTAAGAGTGAGAGAGAAAAAAATGACGGTCCCAATTCCTAAAGAGGCCAGTTTGTTTGAAAGAATTTTGTATTTTTCTGATGGTGATGCAAACAATGTAGTGTCTGAAGATGGGAATATTTAGTTATCTTCTCTCTCTCTCTCTCTCTCTCTCTCTCTCTCTCTCTCTCTCTCTCTCCACACACAGCGGGATGGTTGTTTGAGTTAACGCTGGCCAAACGAGACACGAGGGGATCAAAATGACGTCACAGGAAGTGCGACGTTGAGAGAGAGAGAGAGAGAGAGAGAGAGAGAAACAGCGTCATATTCGTTCGTTATAAACATGATTTGTATCGATGACGCAGTTAATTAATTAAAGTGGTGAGAGTCATGACAAAGTGCATTTTACCGCCACACACACACACACACACACACACACACACACACTAAACTGAACTAAACTTAACTAACGTATATACTAAGACCATATTCAGAAACGATTTGCTCTCTCTCTCTCTCTCTCTCTCTCTCTCTCTCTCTCTCTCTACTACGACGGTTGGCATAGGTCACATTGATGATCAGGCAGGTTCTCATGAGTGTTTCTCTTACTAATAATGTAACACTTTAGTTTATTTGTTACTACAACCACAAAAAACACTCGATAAACTGGTGTTCCTTCAGCTAGTGCTACCTCTCTCAGAAGTACTCCAAAATATGGATTATAATTACCAATGAATGTGTAACGTTTAATATTTTTTTCTTTTATTTCTTTTTTCTTTATTGCATCGTGTCCTCTTGATTTGCTAGGGCGCTTATAACTAGTAGGATTATTAAAACTAGCAAATATATAAATTTTTTAACATCTATAACTAACAGGACTCAAATATTTTTAACGGCGTTTACAACTAAGAGGACTTATTAACTAATATTTTTCTTGTAACGGCTATTTTAACTAGATTGTAGGATCTCAAACTAACTAATATTTTTTTCTAACGTCGCTTACAACTGCGAGGACTTACAACAAACTAATATTTTCCTTTTTTAACGGTTCATAACTAATAGGACTAAGAATAAAAAAAATATATATATTAGTTTAATTAAGAGTCCTATTAGTTATAAGAGCCGTTAAAAAAGAAAAATAACTAGTAGGATTCTTAAAGTTAGCCAATATTCTTTTCTTTTTAACACAAATGACAGTGAAAGTAAGCGATGAAAATTAGTTGACCCTCTGACCATGACTGTACGTATTTTCAAACATTTCACCGGATACGAGCACCACGATTAGCCTATACTTTTGACGTTATTTATTGGGATGTTACTGTGGTTCTCATGATTCCACAAGTTAAATAAGCATTCAACTCATCAATGGCAAGAAAACCCTTGAAACCACAACTTTTTTTTTTTTTTTTTTTTTTTTTTTTTTTACCTCTGTACGCTTTGGAATAGATGAGGGAGGGTTTCAAAATACGGGACTGGAATATACAAGTCCACGAAGCGAATATCAGACATGCCGTATTTTGCCAATAATTTCCTTAGAACGACTTTACTCATTATGGCATTTCCGTATCCAATGTTAAGTCTCTCTCTCTCTCTCTCTCTCTCTCTCTCTCTCTCTCTCTCTCTCTCTCTCTCTCTCATATAAGCATACCAATCATCAAAACAGAGTCACGGTTCACATTGCTTCCTATTGATTGGGACCATCCTCTCATTCATTCACCCTCCACACAATGAAAGGACAACACACAAGGACAGTAATTCTAACGGTACCAAATGATGTTGATGGGTGTTATCTTTATGGCAGAGATGAATACATGTCACACACACACACACACACACACACACACAGAGAGAGAGAGAGAGAGAGAGAGAGAGAGAGAGAGAGATTGGATAGCGTATACATTTATAAATAACAATATGTTTATATACAATTGTAGCTCTATATAGCGACGCCCATTATCAGAAACTAGCCAGCTGTAATCCAAGAACATTTATGCAGCTACAAAAACACACACACACACACACACACACACACACACACACACACGGAGCTACTCGAGTCAATAGTTATTTTGCGGAAGACCTCGTTTAATCCACAGGTGTCATCGGTCTTCTGCTTGGCACGCTCCACTTCCTGCTCTCTCTGTGTTTGCCTGTGTCTTGCTAATGTTATGATAATGTAATAGGTGTTGTGAGTGACTAATGATATACCACTGATGTTTTTTTTTTTTTTTCACACGATGTCACGAAGCGATGAATATAATGCATGGGAAACCGCGGCCTATCTTTTTTTTTTTTTTTAGTGAGCCTTTTTCTTTTAGGAATATACTTCTTAATTATAAAAAAAAAAGTAGTTCTAACAAACGTATAAATGAATATATAGTACTAACACGAGCAGAATGATTGACGCGCTAATGAAATTATATTAGGAGTTGTAAGTGGGTGAAGTTACAGAATCACAATGTCACTGCCTCTTTAAGTATAAGGGAAGGATACTGCCCATGGCGACACGGCACACAAGACGGGAACATGCAAGAAAGATAGGCTCACTTTATCTTTGTTGGGAACGTGCGACGAATGTGAGCCTTGGGGCCAGCGAAGCGAGGCGAGGTAACGAGACGCGTCCTTTGGGTGCAAGACTTTGTTCCCGTTTATTGTGTGTCTTGCTGTGTTTGGAAGGGCGGAGACTCAAAGGAAAGGACGGTCATTCTATTCAGTTCAGTCAAATAACTCCTGAACGTGATCATAACTTTGATTCACGTGTCGGGCGGCGGTGCGGTGATATAGTGCTGCTCTTATGGCGCTTCCTGCTTCTCGGTTCAGTAAATCCCATACTGAATTAAAAAAAAAAAAGAAAATAAATAAATAAATAAAATTAATTAATTAATTATACAGGTGGTACACTATGGCGGTTTAGTAAATTTGTAGAATCTTGATAGGTATATTACATTAAAATCAGTTCATGGAGTTCTTAAATTTCGAACATGCAATTAAAAATATAAATAAAATAATGAATAAATAGACAAATAAATAAACAAACAAATAAATAAATATATAAATGATCTACGAATACCATCATATATGTTTGTACCTTCCACCTTACCTCGAAAATGAGAGGATAATATTATATCTGGTATCAAAGAGGATGGAACGTACATTTGGTATCTCTTCTCCAACACACTTTTTTTTTTTTACTTGTACAGAGAAGTGAGACTGTTAGCCTTACCGATCGTAACAACTCATAACTATCTGTGTCAAGATAAACAAAAATGGATCGAGGTATGAACTACGCAAGACAACCTCGAGCAGCGCTAAGGTATAAATACATATTTGTATCAAAACAAAACCTTCTGTCAAGGGAGACCAAGCAAGGGCAATAAACAGATAACAAGGATAATCATTGTCGGTTATAAGCCTTGAGAGGGGAATGGGAGTGCACGGTGTGCTGTACCCTCTATTGCAACATACATAGCACACATACCTGTCAAGCTACTGTGGTGTCTTGTCATAAGATTTTCCTTTTGAAACCTTAAATTTGTGCATAAAACTGTAACCAAACCACAAGAAAACGAAGCCACACCCAAGAACTGACAAGCTGCTGGAGCGTGAAGTAAAAAAAGATTCTTTCATCACTGCCGAGGAACTGAAGGAAGCACACCGCGATGTGTTGGGAGAGATGTCATACATATAATACTTGAAAAGGGGAATTTATTTCAAATAAACACACACACACACACACACACACACACACACACACACACACACACACACACACACACACATTGCATGAGGAGAAAAAAATTAAGATTACTTACTCTGTAAGACCTGAAAATCATGGAAATCACGGAACACCTACAGAAAAAACGTAAAACTTGACAGGTATGAGTACACAGTGATGCAAGAGTAGTTGTCTAGAAGTGCACAAATTGAGTTAGAGCACCTTTTCTTTTTTCAGTATAAGGATGGAAATTTTAGTCGAGGGTACAAGGTGCTCACAGGTGATCACGTACTATCCACCTCCATCCCTCTACATCTTCAAACACCTCGCAGCAGTGATTTTGCGTCTTGATTATGCCAGCATTGTAGCCTGCCATTACAGAGCAGTGGTCCCCAAGCCAATGATCGAATGAGCCCGAAAATGTTTCTGAGGATTTCTGAAGGTTCTCAAAAAATAAAATGAATTATATATTATACAAATCTGTAAAAAAAAAAAAAAAAAAAAAAAAAAAAAAAAAAAATATATATATATATATATATATATATATATATATATATATATGTATATATAAACAACCAAAAACCAAAAAGATTAGGAACCTCTACTTTTGGGGTGTGCGCGGAAATTAAGCTAGTTTCAATATTCATACCACAATAGGTACGTTTCAGACAAAACCTACACAAAGGTATATATAGAAAGATTACCGTTTTATACGTATGATAATCCCTTCATTTCTACCAGCCAATGTATGCCACAGTGTCACGCAGATGTGTACAAATAATTTATCTCTGGATGACGTCCAGTCCAGTAGCAGCGGAGTGCCCCGGGTGGCATTTACCCAAGGGATTAAACTCACACGACATCCTAGTTATTGATTTTGTTTTGCCTCACCCTTCCCGTCAGCAGGTCTCGCCATCAACCACAACACACAGCACAGCAAGACACTCACACTGCTATTCTGCCTCCACCGTGGCATCACAGCACCACCCATAACCAAGTTGTATGGTGGAAATCCGCAGAATTTTGTAAACCACATCGAGCAAGCAGCACATTTTAATTTTAAACAGAATATTACACTAATTTATTGATTCACTAAGTTCCAAGCAATGTAGAATGCAATATGGAGGAACAATAAAACATTACCTGGCTGCCAATGGGGAGGGAAGCTGCAGGTTCGAGTCAGTGGATGCATTTTTCACCTCACCCCACAACTCCACCTGGGCGTCTGGCAGCGCCGTGTGTTGCCTGACAAGTGACGAGCGACACCTTGTTATTTTCTGTTTACTTCATGGTATATAGTTCACAACTCATATATAATGTGGCAGCATTTAGTTACGTTATTATGTCAAACATTCAGTAATATTGTAAAATGTTTGATCCCCGAATTGTTGATACTAGTGTGCGGTGCATCCACATATTGGCCTTTAGTGAATGATTTAAATAAAATATAAGTAATTCCTTAAATATTTCTTTTTTATATATTTTTTTCAACTGATATTTATTATTTGTTTAGAGAATTGGTGAAGTACCAAAAGTGAGATGAGGCTCAAGTGTTTGTTATTGTTTACATGCGGCGAGGAACAACGAGGCTGGCTGGCCTGTGTATTGCAGTATTTTAAGGTAAACTGTAGTATAACATCATTACAGAAATATATAATCAAAGTTTTGCTTCATAGATTAATCTTGATATCAGAAATAATCTAATCTCCAGCGTATCCTGCCGCAATTGCAGTGTGCATAGTTTTGAAAATAAATAGGTGTGTTTATTTTGTAGCAAGCATGGAGCACACAGCGTGCAGAGAATGAATCCTTAAATAAAGGAAGTGAAAAGATGTAAGCCATGGGATGTTGTAAGGGAGATGCTGAATAAACGGGAAGGTTACTTGCTGAGTAAATGTGAAGGATGTCCCTTCCTCATCGATTGGTTACTACTGGTATTGGTGGCTGATGAGGCCAGGTTGCCTTGATGAATTTTCGGCACTACCGTAATATAGACATCCGTCATTTACTTCTCTGTTGGTGGATTTGGGGATGCTAGCAGTCACCAGACCTTAGCCAAATATACACTGTTGCCAATCTAGCATAAGAATGTCATGATATGAGTATCATGATCATGATGCTGTACTATGTATTTAGAAGTCATGATTACAATCAACTTTAATTAGATTGGAGAGAAAAGATTGTTTCCACACGCATGAGTCCTAATAGCAGGGCCGGACTGGGAGACTTTTCAGGCCAGGAGTCATTCATGTAACCAGACCACCCTGGCCTTGCCCACATACACGTTCACACCCACACCTACATGCACACATGCATGTATGCTGGCATACACACACTCATACTGCATTTAGGGAGGAGGGGTATAGTGGATAAGGTGGTAAGCGTGGGATCTGGCAGACATCCATGTGGGTTCAGATCAGACCATGATCTGTCTTGAAACTTTGTCATTTGTCGGTGGTAAAGTTACCACATGTCACCATGATACCCAGGTTCTAGGTGGAAGTGTAAATGCCTTACACCAAAGATGCACCTAGGTGGTGATATGGGCCCAATATGGGTACCACTATAAAAAATTGCCTGCGCTGCTAATTGGTGAAACCTGGACAGCACTTCCCTCTCTTCAAGATACCTACAGACACTATCTTAGGCTATAACATAAAAAAAAAAAATAAAAAAAAAAAAAAAACAAAAAACAAACACACAACAAAAAAAAACTGGATTTGTGATAGACTCTTAAAGAGGAGAATAAAATTTTCTTGAG
>NC_059281.1:129716-164154 GCF_017591435.1 Portunus trituberculatus
TGGATGGATGTATTTTAATTTTAGGCGCCGCAACATCAACGGTCATATGGCGCCGCTACGATATTTTACTTACTACAATGTAGTTTATAAAAACTAAAAGAAATTAAAAAAGATAAAATCAAAGGTAACAAAAAATACTAAAACTACAATAAAATTCAATAAAACATTAAAAATACATATAATAAACTTAAATCAAATGCATAAAATAGTTAAAACAAGTGAAAACGATAAAATTACTGGTAATTAAAAACAAAAAGCTACAATAATATACATAAAACATTAAAATACATATATTAAAATTAAATAAAAATCACAGCTTTGGGAGAAGGCCAGCTTCTCCCAAAAATCTAAAAACGTCATGGCCTTGGGCTAGACACTTTGGTCGAAGGACCTTTGAGATATAATAGACACCGCTATCTCTACCGCGACAGCGGTAGAGGTAGCGGTGTCGTAACTCTATCAAACTAGGGCACTCTACCAATAGGTGCCGCACGGTAAGTGGCACCAGGCAGTCATCACAGTAAGGTTGAGGGTTCCTGGTCAACAGGTACCTCTGTGTAAGGTACGTGTGACCTATACGCAGTCGCGCCAATAAAGTCTGTAAACGTCGATCTCGAACATGGGTGTATGTCCAGTGAGGGATAGAGGAAATAGTGATCTCTCCCATTTTCGAGGTTGCGACCCCCGTTAGCCATCTCCTCTGCCAGATTGCTGCAACTGCCTCACGAATTAGAGGAAAGACATCTCGAAACGGAACAGACGCAGGAGATGGAGCGCGACTTGCTGCCTGTTTAGCGAGGCGATCTGCGTGTTCATTCCCTGGAACACCAACGTGACCAGGAACCCAACAGAACCCAACACGATATCCTCGTTGTGTAAGAAGGTATAGCCACTCCAGGGCTGATAAAACCAAAGGGTTAAAGGATATAGTGCAAGAGAGAGAAGTAAGAGCACTGCGACAGTCACTAAAAATTGTAAAAGACGAAACCGGTAGAGTAAAAATTATTTGTAAAGCTAGGACTATGGCAGACAGCTCCGCAGTAAAACGGACGCCACTGAAGGAAGGCTGCCAGACCGATAAAAGAGGAAAACCACACTAAATCCAACGCCTGAGTCGGATTTGGAGCCATCAGTAAAAACAGGGATATCATCAGAATGCATAAAAAAGTGTTCTAAAAACCGTGTGTGGGACAGAGCTGGCAGAAAATCCTTCTTGCCATCCATGGCAGGGCATAATGAGATAACAGGAAGCTGCCAATAACCAACTCGCGGGAGACGGAAAGAGTACACAGGAGTGGGGTCGATAGATAACTCTGCCATGAGATTTGCAACACGTAGGCCAAAAGGTTTAGGGAGACTCGGTCGAGTGACATACGCCTGCGAGCGCGAGTCCCGCAACATTGACACACAGGGGACAAAATCAGGCAGACGGTGGGTGCGAAACCAACACCGGAGCATCGAAGACTGGCGCCGGAGGTCGAGCGGCCAGAAACCAGCATCCACTAGAAGGCTAGGTATTGGAGATGTCCGAAATGCACCCGTAGCCAAGCGGACCCCAGCATGATGCACGGGGTCAAGCGAGCGTAGTCGTGCATCTGTTGCGGATGAGTAGATCTCACAGCCGTATTCCAGCTTCGGAAGTATGAGTGTACGGTGAAGCAACAGCAACGTGTCCCTGTCCGCACCCCAAGAGGTATGACTTAAAACCCGAAGAAGGGATAGTGCCTGCCGACAAGACGCCTTAAGAGAGCGAAAATGGGGAACCCAGGTGAGACGGTTGTCAAATAAAAGGCCAAGATATCGAGTCGCCTCCACGCATGAGAGGCGTCTATTGGCGAGGTATAAATCCGGGTCTGGATGGACACTACGGTTGCGACAAAAATACATGGCTACGGTCTTCGAGGTGGAGAATCGAAAACCGTTCATGTTGGCCCAACTGGACACCCTATTGATCGCCAGTCGGAGCTTGCGCTCAATCAGTGACATCCTAGAAGCAGCCAATCTGCCTTGTCTAAAACCCAGCGTGGTGGCAGGGACTGTGGCTCAAATTTCACAGATTGCAATAAAATCGGAAAGTGGTCACGAGACACAAGTTGACCTTTGGTGCCCACCGTGCATATGCCTATAGACCACCAGGAGAGGCCCTGGTAAGGTCTAATAATATGAGAATTCAGAAGAATACAAATAATGTGGCGCCAATATAGAGGCCGGGCCGTCCAAATCAGAGTGTATACAGGACAGCCTTCCACCAATCCGCCCGGTCTTAAGACCTTTTGGGCTGGCCTCTTGGCAGAAATTCCTTGCCAGAGTCACGATCACCTACCGCTATACGACCAACTCTAAGAGTCACTGGCCCGATAACTGATGATGAGCTTGAGAGCAGTGAACACCACTTGTCCCATCAGGAGGGGAGTGTTGCAGGGGACCCGCGTCAGCTGGAACCCTCTGAATTATCTTGCTTATGCTGATGACGTGGCGCTAACAGCCTCCACCATGCGTGGCCTCCAGACTTCACTTGACGTGTTTGTCAAGGAGGCTGCAAAGGTGGGGCTGGAAATTGGTTGCCCAAATGCGCCACGCTGAATATAAGAGATGGAAAGAGAAAGAGGTGGCTGGTGGACGCAACTTCCACCTTTACCGCCAATGGCACAAAAATAAGAGCGCTAAAGCCCGGGAAGCTTATAAGTACCTGGGCTTGAGATTGGCGCGGCCATGGGTCAGTCCGAGCAGTGCAGAGCCCTGGCGGCTCTGATCAGGATCTTGGTGCAATCCAAAAGGGCCCCTAAGACCTCAGCAAAAGCTGTGGGCCCTTAAAAATATGCTCATCCCCAAACACCTGTACCCAAGGGTACTGGGTAAAACATCAAAGGGGACTCTCCAGAGGTTTGATAGAGAAATAAGATCTTTTCTCAAAAAGGCGCTCCACCTGCCTAAAGACACCCCCAACGCGGCCTTTTATGCCAGGGTTCGTGATGGGGGGTTGGGGGTGTCAAGGTTCTCCTCCCTTATTACCATCTTAAGGAGAGGAGCTCTGGAGAGATTGAGCAAAGGGTTGGACCAAAGAGTCGCCAGAGTGGCAGAGGCTATGCTCCAAACCCTCTCACTTACAGCTAAGGAGCTTAAGGATCAGATGATCCAACAACATCAGGACCAACTTTATGCCTCTGCCAATGGTCGCGGTAGAGCAGGGTGGGGAACGTCCGGCCTCCGGGCCGTATAAGGCCCCAAGACCATTTGATCAGGCCCGCAAGGCAGTTCATAAATGCTATTTCATATCTCATGAATGAATAATATATAATGTAATTTTATTATGTGCTGGCTGCAGGTTATTTAAATTCAATTAATTATCTATGAACTCGGCAGTTTAGCAGCGTCATACCCTTGAATATAATTATATTTCTTGATTTTTATTTTGTGACTGACTGTTTTTCTTTGCACTGCTAGCGTCAGCTAAGAGCACTTGTACGGCCTTGAGCTGAGTGTTGCCATAGCATCCACAGGCGGGACCGTACACGTATGCTTCTCGTCAGCCGCCTGTCTGTCTGTACTGCAGTGACTCAGCTAGGCGGGCCGCGGGCAGTCAGTGCTAGGCATTTATCGAGTGTGGACGCTGTAGAACTGTTAATACACACTGGGTAGTTATCACGTGGTGTGACGTCCTACAAATGGCGACTGCAAAGAAAAGAAAAGTAGATGCAGAATGTCGAGCCTTCCAAGAGAAGTGGACAAACGATTATTTTTTTGTTGAAGTGAAAGGCAAACCTGTGTGCCTAGTTTGTGGGGATGCGTTAGCAGTAATGAAGAAGGCCAATGTGGAGCGTCATTACAGCTCAAAACATGCTAAGCTCAGTGATTTGGGAGGACAAATGCGTCTGGATAAAATCAATGCTCTTCGGCGGTGTTTAGAATCACAACAAGCCTCTTTCACAAGACCTCGGTGTGACAGAGACAACGTTATTCAGACGAGTTATGCACTGAGTGACCTAATTGCCAAGAAGCTGAAGCCTCACATAGAGGGAGAGTTTGTGAAAGAGTGCATCGTTAAAGCTGCGGAGTTGCTAGCGCCAGACAAACTTCAGTTATTTCAGAGTGTTAGTTTGTCTCGTAGAACCGTCTCAGATCGGATTACTGACTTAGCACAAGATATTCATAAAACACTGAAGGATTCTGCAAGAGATTTCCAGTTCTTCTCTGTGGCTTGTGACGAGACAACAGACATAACAAATACCGCCCAACTGGCCATTTTGTTCGTGGAATAACGGCCGAGTTTGACACACGAGAGGAATTGCTGTCATTGGAAGCCATGCATGGCACCACAACTGGTGAGGACTTGTTTGAGAGTCTTGTTTCGTCAATGAACAAACTAGAGTTAACATTTGAAAAGTTAAGTGGCCTCACTACTGATGGAGCTCCAGCCATGGTTGGCTCACAAAAGGGTTAATTGCTTTTGTTAAGAAAGAACTGAATCGTCTCTGTCTTGATCCAAGTGATTTAATAATATGCCACTGCATCATACATCAAGAAAATTTATGTGCATTGTCATTGAGGCTCAATAATGTAATGACAACAGTAGTGTCATGCATAAATTTTATCAAGAGCAGAGGGCTAAACAGCCGCCAGTTTAAGGAGTTACTGAATGATCTTGCCTCAGAGTACGGTGATCTTGTTTATCATTGTGAAGTGCGGTGGCTGAGTCGTGGGAATATGCTTATGCGCTTTTATGAACTGCGTGATGAAGTCAAGCAATTCATGGAGATGAAGGGAACACCTGTCAGGGAACTCAGTGATAGCAAGTGGCTGTGTGATCTTGCTTTCATGGTTGACATTACCAAGTATCTCTCAGAGCTGAACGTCAAGCTGCAGGGCCCCAACCAGCTTCTCAGCTCTCTGCTTTCAAACGTGAAATCATTTGAAGCTAAATTAAAGCTGTGGAAAGTGCAACTCGAAAGAAGTAACACTGTGCATTTCCCCACTCTGCAAGAACAAAATCCTTCTACAACGGATGAATATGCTGGTGAGTGTGCGAAACTAATTGAGGCATTTAGTGAAAGGTTCAAGGACGTGAAAAGTAAACAACAGGAGTTGAACATCTTCGCTACACCATTTAATGTGGAACCAGCTGATGTGCCTGATAACCTGCAACACGAAATAATTCAGCTGCAAAGCGATGATGAGCTGAAAGCTAGGTACAACAACCTCTCACTGCTTGAGTTCTACAGACGTTACGTAAGTGCTGATGATTTTCCTATTTTGAGGAGACATGCACTGAAATATGCATCTGTGTTCGGAACGACTTACTGCTGCGAGCAGTTCTTCTCAAAACTTAACCTGGCAAAGAGTAGACTGCGCTCCAGACTGACCGATGCAAACCTGGAAAACCAGTTGCGAGTAGCATCATCAACAGTACCACCTAACATCACGCGCCTCGCCAAAGAGAAGCAGTTCCAGCCGTCACATTAGAGGTGAGTTAAATGAGTGAAAAAATAATTGATAACTTTTATGGCCCGCGAATTATATTAAAAATATCTAAATGGCCCTTGACAGAACGAAGGTTCCCCACCCCTGCACTAGATCACAGACTTCGATGGCGTACCTACCCGCAGGAGGTTGAAGTGTATTTCAAAACTCAAATACGGGACCATGAAGAGCAAATAAAGGTGCTTCGAGACCACATGGAAAAGTGCAAAGCAGTTTCCAAAGAGTTCTGGGCTTCAGTGATTGAAAGCCAAATGAAACGGCTGGGACATTCGGATGCGGCACTGCCGAGGAAGAAGCCTGCTACAGCCAGAGCTCCGTGAGTATATATGTCTCCTTGTAATGAGTTATGGTAAACATATAGAAATCGGTCTCCTGTCTGTACTTACCAGGTTTTTTTCTCCCTCAGGCAATTGTGTCCCATTGCTGGCTGCACGGGGCACTGCTGGAATATTAGGAGGCATCTGGGGCAATGTCATCTTTATCTAACAAATGATGAGAGAATCAAAGTGCTCTGTCTCCAAAAACGCCTAGGCGAGATTAGGCAAGGGAAGGAACCTGATGCTCCTGATCCGGAGAAGACAGAAAAGAAGTCAAGATACCCACTACATTTGTGTATGGTGCGCGACAAAGCGGTGAAACGCCTCGATGTCCATCCCGTCAAGGTTCATTCCCCTCCCAGAAATACGAAGCTCTACAAGAGAATAATGATAGAGCCAAAAACTCTTGATATGCCTAAAAATAAAATGACAGACCATCGTAATCAAGGCGGGCCCACTGAGCATCTCTACTGCCGATGGATGGATGGATGGATTTTAATTTTAGGCGCCGCAACATCAACGGTCAAATGGCGCCGCTACGATATTTTACTTAATACAATGTAGTTTATAAAACTAAAAGAAATAAAAATGATAAAATCAAAGGTAACAAAAAATACTAAAACTACAACAAAATTCAATAAAACATTAAAAATACATATAATAAACTTAAATAAAATGCATAAAATAGCTAAAACAAGTGAAAACGATAAAATTAATGGTAATTAAAAACAAAAAGCTACAATAATATACATAAAACATTAAAATACATATATTAAAATTAAATAAAAATCACAGCTTTGGGAGAAGGCCAGCTTCTCCCAAAAATCTAAAAACGTCATGGCCTTGGGCTAGACACTTTGGTCCAAGAACCTTTGAGATATAATAGACACCGCTATCTCTACCGCGACAGCGGTAGAGGTAGAGGTGTCGCAACTCTATCAAACTAGGGCACTCTACCAATAGGTGCCGCACGGTAAGCGGCACCAGGCAGTCATCACAGTAAGGTTGAGGGTCCCTGGTCAACAGGTACCTCTGTGTAAGGTACGTGTGACCTATATGCAGTCGCGCCAATAAAGTCTGTAAACGTCGATCTCGAACATGGGTGTATGTCCAGTGAGGGATAAAGGAAATAGTGATATCTCCCATTTTCGAGGTTGCGACCCCCGTTAGCCATGAGGTACCCCGTCCACGGCAGCCAGCGCTCTCCCTCCCATTGTAGTCCCTAGTAGGTGGTTTCCCTTGCCCCTGGAGCCAATTTTGTGTAACTTTATATACATGGTGAAACACAAAAAACTGTCGGGTTCTCGTGAGGTGGCTGACCTGGCCAGCGAGACGTCATCTTCAGGTCTGAGTGGGAAGGAGGATTCCCCTCCACAAGAGCCTCCCGCAGCAGACTCCTGTTCTGGGAGTTCTTCTGAGGGACGTATTTCTGCTGCATATGACTCCCTTGTGATGGTAAATGTTAACCCATCATTTTCTTATCACGCCTTGCACTCACTTCTCAAGGTGTACGGTACGGTTCTTCGCATTCGACTTGTTTATGATAAGAATTTTCCATCTAACCGCTGCTATGTGACTTTTCTTTAATATGACGAAACCCGTTTGGCACTAGAACATGTAGCATCACTGCCACTTGCTGGCTGTGGTTTTAAGACAGACTTTCTCCACTCTCGCAATATTTCGGACAGTGACACGGACTACATCCCAAATCTTTTTGACAACCATTCAGAGAATTCAGTTCCTGAAGTCCGCCAGATCCCGCCTCCACGTTGGTTTGTGGCCTACTACAGAAATGGGCGCGGTAATTTCATACATGCCTCCCGGTACTTGTCCAAAGAGATCGGCACGATTCCTGAGGGAAACCTCAAGAAATACGGGAAAGGGGGTGCTCGTGCGAGCAAAAGACTTCACGCTGGCAAGGATGTTGCAACATCTCCCCTGCCCTAATGACAGCATGTTTGAGACTATTAAGGCACATCCCACCTTTAACTACAGTAAAGGTTGTGTGTACAGCCAGGATCTCTATGAACTTCCTTAGGAGGAAATACTGGCTATGTGTCCTAACTCTGTCCAGAAGGTCACTAAGATGAGGAATTCCTCCAACATGGTCCTTCTCACCTTTTTTGGGTCCACCCTCCCTGACCGTGTTAATGTCGGACCTATAAATCTTAGGGTGAGGCATTTTGTTTCTCATCCTCTTGAGTGCTTCTCAAGCTATGGGTACGGTACGGTGTAAGGAAGCTTCTCGATGTGGTAATTGCTCTGCACTAGACTCACATACTGAGGAGCATTGCAATGCTGCAGCTTATTGTTTCCATTGCCGTGATGCTCACCAGGTACGTTCCAGGCAATGCCCTAGGTATCGCCTGGAGCAGGACATTCTACAGCTTGCTAACACTCAGTTCATAAGGCTCGGTAGCGCCCGCCGTGAACTCCTGTACCGCCAGAAGGCCGGTACTGGTGCGACATCTTATGCTTCATTGGCTGCACGCACTTTAGTTGAGTCTGCCGGTCCAAAGGCAACCCCTTCTGCTACCTCTCGCTCTGTTGGGGCGGGTGGTCTTGTTCACTTGGCCAATAGGTTTGCCCTTCTGACTGATGACTCAGTTGAGTCACCTGCAAGAAGCGACGAGAATAATACGGACTTGACCAAACTAACCCATGTAGTGGATGTCCATTTGCCTCCTGCATCGCCTAAGCTTTTGAAGGGCATGACCAAACGGCACCGCGGCTCCGCGGAGTCGTTAGCTCAGCCTAAGCAGTCTAAGGTTTCTCCCGGTGCACATAATCGTGAGTCCTCCAGGGACTGTTCTACTAAGGTAGCTCCAGTAGTTTCTGTTGAGCCTCCTGTGACACCCTCTGTCTCAGATCAGGCTTCTTGTGATGAGGACGGTCTTTGCATGGAGACGTCCGATGATACTGTCACAGCCTTCCCTCGTGGATCCGCTGTATCAAAAAGTGCAGTCCAGCCCGACCCTCGTCTTCCGATGACCGCTAGGAGTGATGAATGTTCGCATCACTCACCGATAGGCCGAAAGGCTGCGGTCCAACGACCCGGTACATCTTAACTCCCGGTGTCTTCTCGTCGGTTGATTATTTCTAGTCAGGCGAGCCAGGGGCAGTCCATTCAAAAGGTTCGCCCGTCCACTGCACCTAAATTGTCATCTTCAAGCTTCTACAGTGGAACTGTAGAGGCCTTCGCGTCTCGTGGGGGGGATCTCCGAGCTTTATTGTCGGAGTTCTCTCCAGCCTGTGTAGCTTTACAAGAGACTATGCTAGGTGATAGTACTTATTCTAGTCCTCTTGGCTATCGTACCTTTTTTAGCACTCCTTTCCCTGACCAGGGCCACCACGGTGGCACAGCTATCCTAGTCCGTCAAGACATACCTGTTGTCCCCTTGTAACTCAACTCTCCTCTTCAGGTGGATGCTGTTAAAGTTTTTATGGGACGATCCTACACTATTTGCACTTTATGTCTCCCTCCTCGGGTTAAAGGTGTGACCTGTACGCATTCGCGCCAATAAAATCTGTGCTCGGCGATCCCGGATATGGGTGTATGTCCACTGAGGGATAGAGGAAGTAGTGAGCTCTCCCATTTTCGAACTTGCTACCCCCGTTAGCCATCTCCTCTGCCAAATTGCTGCAACTGCCTCACGAATTACAGGAAATACATCTCGGAACGGAATAGGGGCAGAAGATGGAGCGCGACTTCCTGACTCTTTAGCAAGGCGGTCTGCGTGTTCATTCCCTAGAACACCAACGTGACCAGGGACCCAACAGAACTTAACACGAAATCCTCTTCTGGTAAGTAGGTATAGCCACTTTAGTGCTGATAAAACCAATGGGTTAAGGGAGATAGTGAAAGAGAGCAGTAAGAACACTGCGAGAGTCACATAAAATTGTAAAAGACGAAACCGGGAGAGTAAAAATGATCTGTAAAGCTAAGACTATGGCAGACAGCTCCGCAGTGAAGACGGATGCCACTGAAGGAAGGCTGCCACACCGATAAAAAGAGGGGAAAACAACACTAAATCCAACGCCTGCGTCGGATTTGGAACCATCAGTAAAAACGGGAATATCATCAGAATGAGATAAAAAGTGTTCTAAAAACCGTGAAAGGGACAGAGTTGGCAGAAAATCCTTCTTGCCATCCATTGCAGGAGGGCATAATGAAACAGCGGCAAGCTGCCAATAACCAACTCGTGGGAGCCGGAAAGAGTACACAGGAGTGGGTTCGATAGATAACTCCGCCATGAGATTTGCAACTCTAAGGCCAAAAGGTTTAGGGAGACTCGGTCGAGTGAAATTTGCCTGCGAACGCGAGTCCCGCAACATTGACAGACAAGGGACAGAATCGGGAAGACGGTGGGTGCGAAACCAACACCGGAACAGCGAAGACTGGCGCCGGAGGTCGAGCGGCCAGAAACCAGCATCCACTAGAAGACTAGGTATTGGAGATGTCCGAAATGCACCCGTAGCCAAGCGGATCCCAGCATGATGCACGGGGTCAAGTGTGCGTAGTCGTGCATCCGTTGCGGATGAGTAGATAGTGCCATCCTGCAAGACGCTTTAAGAAAACGGAAATGGGGAACCCAAATAAGACGGTTGTCAAACAAGAGACCAAGATATCGAGTGGCCTCCACACATGAGATGCGTCTATTGGCTAAATATAAATCGGGATCTGGATGAACGCCACGATTACGACAAAAATGCATAGACACGGTCTTTGAGGTGGAAAAACGAAAACCATATATGTTGGCCCAACTGGATATTCTATTGATTGCCAGTTGAAGCTTTCGCTCAATCAGTGACATCCTAGCAGCAGCAAAGGAGATGCACAAGTCATCCACATATAAAGAGCTGTGAACGCCATCTGGTAGAGTATCTATAACACCATTTATTGCAACTGCAAATAGTGTAACACTAAGAATACTTCCCTGTGGGAGACCGTCATTTAGAGCAGTAGCATCGGAGAGAACACTCCCCACTCGAACCCGTAAAAGACGTCTGGATAAAAACTGCTGGATGAAAATAGGAAGGTGGCCACGGAGACCAAAATTAAACAAGGAACGTAAAATCCCATGACACCAAGCTGTGTCGTAGGCCTTCTCCAGGTTAAAAAAATACAGTAACCTGGTGGTGGTGATTAGCAAAGGCCTCACAAATAGAAGACTCCAGGGATAAAAGAGCAACCATAGTAGACCTCATCTTACGGAAGCCATACTGTACCGATGACAAGTACTTTCCCCTCTCCAAGTACCACATGAGTCTTACATTTACCATCTTTTCTAACACTTTACAAATACAAGACGTCAAAGATATAGGACGGTAATTCGTAGCCTGGAGATGATCTTTCCCAGGCTTCAGAAATGAGAGAACCACTGTCACAGACCAAGAAGGTGGAAAATCACCCGTATACCAAATCATATTATATACATTTAATAAAAAGTTAAAAGCCCGGTCAGACATGTGACGCAAAAAGGCATAAGGAATGTCGTCTGGACCAGGAGAAATCATGACTGGGACAAAGCAGTCCGTAACTCGGAGGCAGAGAAGGGGACATTATAGGACTCCGCTCCAGAGGAAGAAATATTTATGCCGAGAGATTCCATTCTCTGGCGGTAACGTGCGATCGGGGCTGCAGGATGCCTCTAGGAAACACTAGCAAAGTGCTCCGCGAAGAGATCGGGACAGTCCTAGGATCTGCCACCGTTCGCCCAGCAGACAACAAAACTGGTGGGGGGAGAACAGAATACTTCCCAGCAATTCGGCGGACTTTGTTGAAGACTTCCGTAAGAGGGGTGTGGGCATTAATGGAAGACACTTAAGCTTTGTGCCTCTTTCAAAACGCGGCGGGCCCGAGCTCGGCAGCGCCGAAAAGCTTCCAGGCACTGCGGGTCCCCACGATGTCGCCGGAGACGAGAAAAGCTGCCCGTTTCTTTTTCACCGCTTCAGTGCATGCTGCGTTCCACCAAGGAACAGGACGCTTAGTAAAGCGGCCGGACGTGCTAGGGATTGTTTGAAGTGCTACTGAACGTATAAAATCGGTAAAATAATCAACAGCCTCAGCACAAGTAGAAAAGTCAGCCAACGGACAGATAAAAGAGCTAAGATCTGTGAATCGAGGCCAATCTGCCTTGTCTAAAACCCAGCGTGGGGGCCAGGACTGTGGCTCAGAGTTCACAGATTCCAATAAAATAGGAAAGTGGTCACTACCGTGTAAATCCGGTAGGACCCGCAAATTAGAATCAAGGAAAGAATTAGATGTACAAATAGAAAGATCGATAGCTGTAAAAGTCCCAGTAGGACTATGGAAATGTGTGACATCCCCAGAATTTAAAATCTCCAATCCCTCATCCTCAATAAAAGAACCGATTAAAACCCCATGAGGATTACTAGCACCTTCATCCCACAATGGGTGACGGCCGTTAAAATCTCCCAACAAGAGGAAAGGCGGAGTCAGCTGACGCACCAGGCCGTCAAGCTCACCCCTGGAGACAGGAAGCCGAGGAGGGAGATATAAACTGCAAATGGTGTACACTCGTCCCATAAACCCCTTAACAGCAACCACCTGAAGAGGAGAGTTAAGTTGTAACGGGATAACAGGTATATCCTGACGGACTAGAATAGCTGTGCCACCGTGGTGGCCCTGGTCAGGGAAAGGAGTAATAAAAAAGGCACGATAGCCAGGTGGACTAGAATAAGTACTATCACCTAGCATAGTCTCTTGTAGAGCTACACAGGCTGGAGAGAACTCCGACAGCAAAGCTCGGAGTTCCCCCCACAAGCGCGAAGGCCTCTACAGTTCCACTGTAGAAGCTTGAAGATGACTATTTAAATGCAGTGGACGGGCGAGCCTTTTGAAGGGGCTGCCCGTGACTCACCTGACTAGAAATAATTAACCGACGAGAAGACACCGGGAGTTGTGATGTGCCGAGTCGTTGGACCGCTGCCTTTCGGCTTGCCGGTGACTGATGCGAACCATCATCACTCCTACCGGTCCTCGGAGGACGAGGGTCAGGCTGGACTCCACTTTTTGACACAGAGAGTCCGCAAGGGACGGCTGTGACAATATCATCGGACGTGTCCTCATCACAAGAAGCCCGATCTGGGACGGAGCGCGTCACAGGAGGCTGGACAGAAATAACTGGAGCTACCATTGCAGAGCGGTTCCTGGAGGACTCAGAATCGTGTGCACCGGGAGAAACCTTAGATTGCTTAGGCTGAGCAAATTCTATCGACTTCGCAGAGCCGCGGTGCCGTTTGGTCATGCCCTTAAAAGGCTTAGGCGATGAAGGAGGCAAATGGACATCAACTGCATGGATAAGTTTGGTCAAGTCCGTATTATTCTCGTCGCTTCTTGCAGGTGACTCAACTGAGTCATCAGACAAAAGGGCAAATCTATTGGCCAAATGAACAGGACCACCCGCCCCAACAGAGCGAGAGGTAGCACATGTCGTCGTCTTCGGACCGCAGACTCAGCAGAAGAGCGAGCGGCCAATGCAGCATAGGATGTCGCACCAGTACCGTCCTTTTGGCGGTACAGGAGTTCACGGCGGGCGCTACCTAAACTGATGAACTGACTGTTAGCGAGCTGTAAAATATCCTGTTCCAGGCGATACCTAGGGCATTGCCTTCAACGTACTTGGTGAGCATCACGGCAATGAAAACAATAAGCAGCAGCATTGCAATGCTCCTCATAATGTGAGTCTAGTGCAGAGCAATTACCACATCGGGAAGCCTCCTTGCAGGAGCTTTTACCGTGACCGTACGAATAACATGAGAAACACTGAAGAGGGCGAGAAAAAAAAACGCCTCACCCTAAGATTAATAGGTCCGATATTTTTTTTTTTACGTATTCAATCCAATGTACATGATGGATTCATCACCATGTACATAATTCCTTTTTATTATTGCAACAAGAGTAAACAGGGACAAAAAAAAAGGCATACAGTACCAAAGAAGGAGAAAGCAAGCAGAGAACTGGTATTTGCTGAAGATTTGAGGAAGGTTCTCTCCTCAAAATATGTCCTGGAAAAGGGGAGGACGTCACAGGGGGCTATCCAGCTTGACGCCATAGCCTTGAGGAATGTTCTCATAACCGTCTCTGGGTTCACAAGCGTGAGACGGTCAAAGGAATTTCTCACCTTCACCTTGGGCGAGGCCAAGGCATTTATCAAGAAACAAGTGGAGGGGAGGACTTCATACCTATACAGCATCCACAAGCATAAGACAGACTACAAAGGTACACAATTTACATTTTATTTTTCATGAATTTATTCCTATATTCATTCGATATATCTTCTCATGCATTTCATTCCTATAATATTCTTTACAGGATCGGCGATGCTGTATATGACAGACGAAATCCACCAGAGGCTACATAAAAAAAATCAGGCCCCTTCTGGCAAGATGTGATGAGGACACATGCCTAGTATTCCCTTGCCGGAACACTAGCACACAGTGCTGTGCATCTCTCACATATACTAACATGGCCAAGATAAACACCAAAACCTTTAATAGGGCCGGTGATTACGTTGGCCAGGTTTATCCTCGCCGTCTTAAGAAATCCTGCATCACCATCGCTTATGATATGTCCACCGATCCCGTTTGGAGGGCCGAGGTAGCTACTATGGCTGCGCACTCGGTGGACACTGCAACGCGCTACTATGCCTTCAAGGACAGCTCTGCAGCAGGCGAACGGGTGTTTACCAGATTGCAGCAGGAGCTGAAGTCTACAGAGCCCGCGTTGCAGGGAAGGTAAGAAAAAAATCTTAAGGGAAAATTTATATGCAAACATTACCCTACATATAATTCCATGACATTTCATTCCCCCAACAGCTCTGAGACGGAGGAGGAGGATGAAGCCTGTCCAGAGGCAGTGGACGATCCTGCCAGAATTGAAAGGTAAAATTATACTGACTTTGTATTAAACTTGTATGCTGCTATGACAGGGAAGACGGAAAAGAAGCACCGCTAAAACAGGCTTCTAGTAGATTTGCAGCTTCTTTCTAACCTGAAAATATTTATCTACCATTCCCCACAGTCCTCTCCCATACTTGGCGTATGATCATAACGATCAGGCTGCATCACCTAACAAGGCCATTAGGGCTGGATCTCCAGCCTCAGGTCTGGCCTTCAGCATCGTTTCGTAAGTAACATCTACCTATTTGTAGACTCTTGTAAATAAAAACTTGTCTGAACTTGACTTACATTCATATTACTTTCACAGCTCTAGAAATATTAAAATACTTCTCAACTATTCCCACAGAGGTGTCCAGGCAATGGGACCGCCACCTTCACCCCCTTCAGCACCAACTGGAGGCCAGAGCAAGGTGCTCCTCCCTCAGAGGGCTGCGTCCCCAGCCTCCAGTGGGGAGTCGAGCCTCGTTTCGTAAGTACCATCTACCTATTTGTAGACTCTGGTGAACGAAGACTTGACTCACATTCATATTACTTTCACAGCTCTAGAAATATTAAAATACTTTTCAACTATTCCCACAGAGGTGTCCAGGCAATGGGCCCGCCACCTCCACCCCCTTCAGCACCAACTGGAGGGCAGACAAAGGTGCTCCTCCCTCAGAGGGCTGCGTCCCCAGCCTCCAGTGGGGAGTCGAGCCTCGTTTCGTAAGTACCATCTACCTATTTGTAGACTCTGGTGAACAAAGACTTGACTCACATTCATATTACTTTCACAGCTCCAGAAATATTAAAATACTTCTCAACTCTTCCCACAGAGGTGTCCAGGCAATGGGCCCGCCACCTTCACCCCCTTCAGCACCAACTGAAGGGCAGAGAAAGGTGCTCCTCCCTCAGAGGGCTGTATCACCAGCCTCCAGTGGGGAGTTGAGCCTCGTTTCGTAAGTACTATCTACCTATTTGTAGACGCTGGTAAACAAACACTTATCTTAACTTTACTCACATTTATATTTCTGTACATCTCCCGAAATATCAACAATATTTCTCAAATGTTTCCACAGAGGTCCCCACCCCGTGAGCGGACAATACTCACTGAAACGCTCCAGAAGTCCTGTGGCCTGTGTGAAAGGCAAAAGACAAAGAATAAAAAGAAATACAGCATGCAGTGTCACTGTCAAAACAATTGACAGTGTTGTTGGACAGAGGTTCAACAAAATATTGCTAAATATGAATGAAATACGCAAGAACACTTTTAGGGTAAATTGGAAACAAGCAAAAATTCAATATGACAGAAAGTACAAACACTTGCATGGAATAAATCACAAAGCATTGCGTAGTGTCTTCAGTTTTTTATAAATAACATTTATAACATAATATACATTTCATGGTGCATTGGGAAATAATTATTATAGTTTTATTTGTATTGTAAGAATTCATTCATGAAAATTTGTATGGAACATTTTACATTTCATGGTGCATTGGGAAATAATTATTAGTTTTATTTGTATTATAAGAATTAATTCATGAAAATCTGTATGGAATATTTTTAAATTTTTTTTATTTCACAATTTGTCAAAATAAAAGGAAGAAAATGTCAAATGCTTGTTTTCTTTCACTTTTCCTTATCAATGAAAATTGTAATAAAAACAAGAAAAAACAAGAAAATGTCAAAGAAATTTTTTTTTTAAATTGTATATATTTTAAAAATTCATAAAAAAAATGGTAATGCTGTTTTATATAAAATAAAACCACCCATCAACTAACACTATAAAATTGCGTCGAATGAATACCCTACTCAATGTATTTGGAGGAGAAAAAATTGAACTCAAAATTTTGAGGCTAAGAAAAAAAATATGGAATAAATAGAAAAACTTAATAGACATCAATTAAAATAACATGAAGAGATAGAAAATGAGCTAAACTGTTCCAAATCTGGGGCCAGAAAGCTGAGTAAAAGGGAATTCCAGCAGCAGCTAATATCCTTTTCGGTTAAGTAAAAAAATAAAAATATATAAATATTTAAAAAAAAATTCATAGAAAAAAAACAATAAATCATATAGAGACAAAATCAAAGTACCGGTGAACTCACACTATAAAATGCTGTTGAATGATATCCTACTCAATGTATTACAAGGCCAAATATTGAACTCAAAATTTTGAGGTTAAACGAAAAAAAAATTCGACACCAGTCAAAACTACACCAAACGATAGAAAAGGAGCTAAACTTTTCAAAATATGGGGCCAGGAAGCTGAATAAAAGCAATCTCTCTCTCTCTCTCTCTCTCTCTCTCTCTCTCTCTCTCTCTCTCTCTCTCTATCTCTCGAAATTAAGAGAAAAGCGATGTGAGAGGCAAGTTCTAACATTACACAACTTATATTCCACAACGTTTTCTGCAACAGATGAGGACTGAAGATATGGACATACACGAGGACACTCTCACCTCGGTATGTTTTTAGAAGCTAAGCTGCTAGATACTTTGGTGAGATAGATTGAATTACTGAAACAGGTATAATTACTGCATCCCGTGCTCTCTCTCTCTCTCTCTCTCTCTCTCTCTCTCTCTCTCTCTCTCTCTCTCTCTCCTCGAAATTAAGAGAAAAGTTATGTGAGAGGCAAGTGTGATGTGCTTGCCAGCACCTGTCAAAACAGAGACCCTGTGCCTACGGCTTACTACAAGACACGATGCGTATTCCACATCCGGTGGCATACACAAGCCCAGCTACCAACTCCAGGTGGCAACCAGCCACGCAGGAAGTCAAATTACGCATAGCTAACAAGTCGTGCAGACGATGACTGCACGCCGACTGAGGGGACAGCACTAAGCTTCCCACCACATATCCAGTGTGTGTGGCTAAGGCCACTATAATCAATATACTACAAGAAACTACACAAAGCTACACTGGTGACCACAGCCATCTAAATACAACAAGCGGTACGAGACAACGTACAGCGCCCCTCCGCGTCGTCACTCAACGGCGACGACGAAAGCAAAACCTGGGAAATGCAGCCAAATTCGCTACACTTTCCCCTGGAACAAACCCGTTGCTCCACACCGTCATGGCCAAACCAGCAGCAAACCAGCTACTCCAAAAGGAGGGCACAACTCCCAGACCGAGACTGTTGAGCACCCAGAACAGCCTAACAACACGAGTCTCAACACTGCCAGGAAACCCAGAGCGCGCGTGTAGGGTATACCTTTGGTAAAGGCTGGCTACATACTGACGCGACGCCTGCCAGGCCCAGGCCCAGGCCCAGCGAGACGGCGGGAACAGAGGGGGAGGGTGGCCGCGCTGCAGAATAGCCAGAGGTTCGTAGCTGAGGCCGCCCCACAACACAGTAATAATAATAATAATAATAATAATAATAATAATAATATTGTTTATTCCATGAAACATGGTTATTCATTTGATCATACACAAGTACAAGTAAAATAAGAAAGCAAATGTAGCTACATCATCAACTTAGCGTAAGGCCATAATGCTAAAATGATGAGATAAAATCTACGTGAAATACTATAAAATACTATAAAATAATACCTAAAATAAAGCTTAAACTAAAATAAGACTAGAAACAAAATTAGAATATTGGAGAAATGTTAAAATGTGAAATCTAGCTAGATAGTGTAAACAATAAATACAAATGTGGAGACCTAATTCAACACATTTAACAGTAGATTTCTAAGACTAGATTTGAAACTGTGTAGGCTTCCGAAAGTGGTAATATAGTGAGGGAGCTCATTCCATAACTTGGACCCACACACCGTAGTGGCCCTGGCACCAGTGTCTGTTTTAGTTTTATATATATATATATATATATATATATATATATATATATATATATATATATATATATATATATATATATATATATATATATATATATAGGTTATTTGCTTGTCTTGTTGTGGTGATTGTATTATCTTTGACTGTGGGAAGGTTCAGGTACCAGTCTGGGTATAGTCCATTCATTGATTTATACACTGTAGTACACTTCTCTAAATAATATTTGTCTTTCACAGTCAGCCACTCTAGTTCTCTTATGATAGGAGTCACGTGGTCATATTTTCTTGCACATCCAGTTACAACTTTAGTAGCAAAGTTCTGTAGTTTTTGTACAGTATGAATGAGTTTTGTTGGTAGAACCCCAGATACAAATACAATAATTAATGAGGCTAAGCACTAAAGACTGTACAATAACATTACGAGTGGGTTTGTCAAAGTTCTCACTAACTCTGTTTATAAACATTAATGTTCCCATTATTTTAGTATTTAATTATGCAATGTGCACATCAAATAACATGTATTTGTCAAAATAGACACCCAAATTTTTTACATGCGTAGTCGGGTATATATGTACTCCATTACAATTTATAGAAATGTCAGGGGGAACATGGGCTAACAGTTGCCTATTTCCAATGAAAAAGCATTGCGTTTTTTTGTTATATAATAATAGACCATTTGTTAGGAAATAAAGTTCTATATTTCGCAATGCATTTCCAGTGTTGGAGATGAGCTTATCAAAATTTTCGACAGTATCAGCTTCGAGGAATTGGGTGTCATCCGCGCATTGTATCAAAGATGTCTCGACTTTCTCATTAAGATCATTGACGTATATAGAAAATAAAATTGGGCCGAGAATTGAGCCTTGTGGAACCCCATAACGTACGTTTTCTTTCTTAGATATTGTATTATTTAAGCGAAAGGATTGTGATCTATCTTGAATATAATTTGCAAACCAAAAATTGTCAATATTAAGCTTAGTGCACTTATTTAATAAATTTTCTTTGAGTCCATATTATCATAAATTTTATCTGTAACGACAGTAAGAGCAGTTTCTGTAGACAGTCTAGGACGGAACCCGTGCTGCGTATTAGACAAGAGTTTATTAGTTTCCAAATAATGCGAGAGCTGGCTAGCAACTATTTTTTCAAGAATTTTAGAAAGAATGGGTAAAAGAGAAATAGGTCTGTAATTATTAAAATCATTAGTATCACTACTTTTAAAGAGTGGAACTACCACATCATGTTTTCAAGTAGTAGGAAAGATACCTGTGACAATGGAAGTGTTAATAATGCAAGTTAGATAAAATGCGATAACAGACAATGAGTCTTTTACGAAAGTTAAAGGAATACCATCAGAGCCTACTGAGCTTGTGTCTTTAAGTCCCTTTATAGTAAGAATTATAGTGTCAGTGTCAACAGGTTGCGGTCTAAAATTATTGTCACCATCAAGGGTATTAGTCATATCATTAAAAAAAAACATCACATTTTCACCATGGAGCGTCTCTTGAGTTTTTTCATAAGTATTTCTTCCAACATCTGCAAAGTGTTTATTAAAATCGTTAGCTTTAGTAATTTCATTATCAAAGTTGCAATTACTGGCATTGTGTTTATAATTGGGGATTATTTATCTTATTGTTTTCCATGTTTTTGCAACATTACCTTTATTTTCATTAAGTTTATTACTGTAGTACTTGTTTTTACTTTCATCAATGAGAGTCTTGATTTGCTTCTTCTCTCGCTTATACTGATCCTGAAGGGCAGCGTTTTGTCTGTCAAATCTAAGCTTTTTTTCGAGTTTCATTTTTAAGATTTATGATCTCCCGTAGATAATCCATCATCCATGGTGCAAATGGTCGTTTGATTTCTTTCGTTACATAGGGAGCACAATCGTCCAAACATTTAATAAAATTAAAAGTAAAAATCTCAACCTGCCTATTGACATCGTCTGTGTATAAAATTTTATTAAAATGTTCCCTACTTTCAAGTATTTTAAAGCAAAAATCTTCTTTCGTATATATTTACCGAGGTGGCGGAAGGTTTTAATCATTGGCAGCCTCTTAAGTTTCTTAACATCAACAGTTATGCCGACGAGGTCGTGGTCTGCTACTTCCTGCGGGACAACGTCACAGATGAGCATAGAACTAGGCTTATTGGTGATGATTAAGTCTAATAGTGTCGAGGACGTATGGGTAATTCTAGTCGGTTTGTTGACCAACTGCGTTAATTTGCTGGCTTTTATAAGCCTAGACATTTTATTATCCTTATCCAGTAAATTGTCATTAAAATCGCCTCACACATATAATGCCTTATTTTTTAAAACAATCATTTTAAAAATGTCTTGTATATAGTTAAAAGAGGTAATAGGGGCCTTAGGGTGTCTGTAGACACACCCTACAATGATAGATGGTAATCTCCGACATTGTACTGTCACCCATAAGTCCTCAACTCCCTCCTGTCTCGGAGCATTAAGATTAATCACATTAGTCGTTAAAATATCCTTCACGTAAATACATACACCACCACCGCGTCCACCATCACGACGGATAATCTTATAACCTGGTAACTTGACAAAATCATCCGTAGAACTGGGAGCGAGCCACGATTCACTTACACATAGTACATCAGTATTTCTTTCTTCTACTAACAGTCTTATTACATCCATGTTTCCCAACAGTGACTGAGCGTTTACGTGTTCAATTTTCAAAAAATTTCCTTTGGTTTCTACAGCGGCTATAACTTCTTTGCCGTTGTCCTATGGTGTGTGATATTGACACAGGCGGCTCTTGTGCCCTAGGCGCCTGCAAATGCCACACGACAATTTGTGATCGAACCTACAATTTACTTGTACATGATTAAATTCTCCACAATTGTAACATCCAACTTTACCGTTTTGAAGTCTGTTGTTGTGGCCACCAAAATTGTAAATGTGTAGGTAAATATGTGCTTAAGTGATAATCTGATATTGTATGAAAGCCATAGTTAAAGTGAGTGATCTTTCCGGAACATGTGTTGATCTACACATACATACATACACATGAACTTGCTAGGTCAATATGTTGGTTATGTTTATGAATGTAGTTGATAATAATTCTACAGGATGATCTAAACTAAATGTACTTATAGCTATAAGCCATACTACTGGATACTCTTGTAATTGATGCCTGTCTGTGGCTATCCAGCTGATTCTCTTTCGTGCATTAGGAATGTCCATTAGTAATCTATATGCATATACTGTAATTTGAAAAACATATTAAACCTACTGCCCCCCTACTGTCCTAACTAAATGGTGGTTGAAATGCACTTTATTCCAGAAAATGGAGCCAACTGCTAGTGTCAAAAGAAAGAGAGCTACTCAGTCAACCATTAGCAAATTATCATTTGCCAAAAGGATCGGGGAGGATGTCCACTGCGCCAGGCAACGCAAGCTGGATTGGAGACACTACGGAATTCCCTAGCCACACGTGTATCACACAACTGCACAAAGTTTCTGGAAGCAATTGACAGACTACAGGATGTTGTTTTCGAAAAAGTCAGCCTAGTCTGGCACAAAGACTGCTTTTCTAGTTTCACCAGCAAAACCCACTTAGAACGCCTTAAGAGAAGGTCTGCAACTTCAGCAGTGTCAGATAACACCAATGAGACCCATGTTACCACAACACGCAGCAGTGTGAGTTCCATGCAGTGGGAGAAATGCATTTTCTGCCAACTAGAAACAGGAGATGCCTTGCATCAAGTTCACACTTTGGAGGCGTCGAGTAAAGTAATGTTGAATGCTAAGAACACTAGCCCGGTCCTCTGTTATCGCGTAGCTGGCGTTGCTGGTCTTGTAGCTGCAGAAGCCAAATATCATTTGAAGTGCTATGTAACCTTTTTTAGAAAAGCTGAGAAGCAAAATGCAGGACATGAAATGGACTTTGAAGATTCATTCCAACAAGCTTGTTTCCAGAAGTGTATGGCAGAACTAGCCTCTGAATTTAGAAATGGCAATATTTTTTTCCATCCGTAGTGTTTGGAATCGGTACTGTGAACTGTTGTCTTCAAATGAAAACTGTAAAATGACTGAAATAGATTCTAACATTCTTAGGTCTTTTAGAACAAGGGTAAAGGCTCATTTTGGTGAGCGTATTGATATTGTGGAGAATGGAAGAAAGAGAGATTCATTGCTACTACTTCCAAACTTGCCAAAGCATGTGTATGTGAAAAATCTTGTTGACAATGCCAAAGCTAATGAAACCGAACAAGTAGAGAAGGACGTTAAGAGTGTATTTCTGAGTGATGATGAAACCAATCTTGGAAGGTCATTGTATCACTTGGTTAGTCTTATTCGTGCAGATATTCATGAAGTTGTTGGTGATGAAGATTATGATGTGATTGATAGTGAACATGCTATGAATTTGATTCCACAATCATTGTTTCTATTGGTCAGTATGTTGTTAGGGGAAAATAGTCAACCAAATCATCATGATAAAATTATTAGTATTGCACAAGATATCATACACGTTGCATCCAAGGGCCGTGTCCATACACCAAAACATCTAGGTATTGGACTGGCAGTTCACCATGCTACAAGAAGCAAAAGCCTGGTGAACCTTCTTCATGCCTCTGGTAATAGCATCAGCTATGACCTTGTCCAAAGAGTGGAAACCTCCATTGCTAACAATGAATTGGAGCGATTCAAAGCCAATGATAACGTTGTTGTTCCTAGAAGCTTGACACCCGGTAGATTTTTACAATTTGCTGGAGACAACATCAACATTCTGGAAGAAACACTTGATGGAAAGGGGCAGTTTAATGCTACTCAGATTGTTGCATTCCAGGATGCTGATGCTATTACAGAGGGAATCACGTCCACGGATTCGAGCAGGACCAAGTCTGCAATTGGGAAAGACCATTCAATTAAAGGTTCAGTTCCCTCTGAATTCCATGAAACGCTTGATAGCGGTTACTCAAAGAAAAGGCGTCCAAGTCCAATCATTCCCTTAGTGGAACATAGCTGGTTCAAATCTGATGTGACAGATGATGAAGTTCTTCAAGCTAGGTGTCAAGATCTGTCATGGATTCTTAGTAGACTGACAAGTAGTCGTATGGATGATGGCCAGGTTGTTCCAGCCTGGACAAGTTTCAACCAGGTTGTTTGCCCCGAGGACCCATCTTCAGGGCTTGTTAGCGTAGCCAGCATGCCAATTCTTCAGGCCAAAGCTGATGATCCAGACACGGTCTATACCGTCCTTGCCAGATGCAAGTATATAAGTGAATCTCTCGGTCAAAAGTACACTGTGGTTACCTTTGACCAAGCAATCTACTGCAAGGCCAAGGAGATTGTCTGGATGAAGGGAAATGAATTCCGAAACACTATCATAAGGCTGGGTGGCTTTCATATTATCATGAATTTTATGAAGGCCATTGGACAACACTTGGATGGGTCTGGATTGAAAAATGCCTGGACAGAGAGTGGTGTCTTTGGGGAAAATACAGTCGGAAAAATGATTGACGGTTCTGCTTACAATAAAGCTGTGCGTGGACACAAGATTGCAGTGGAGGCTCTTTGGCGGTTACTCTGGGTGAAATTTGAAACGTGGTGCGATGAGAATAATAAGAGTATTCCACCAGAGGTCAGGAAACATGCCATGGAAGTAGCCAAAGGGTTCAAAGGTCATGATATCGATGGCACACAGAAGGCTTTCCAGGCACTGACGAACGTGAATGCAACCATCCTTCCCATCATGGAGGAGTTTGAGAGAGAGTTACAGATGCCACAGTTTCAATACTGGCTGAATTATATGAACATGGTGTCGATCCTTCTGCAGTTCATACGTGCAGAGAGGGAAGGAAACTGGCCACTGCATCTTGCCTCATTCTCCAGAATGCTGCCATGGAAGTAGCCAAAGGGTTCAAAGGTCATGTTATCGATGGCACACAGAAGGCTTTCCAGGCACTGACGAACGTGAATGCAACCATCCTTCCCATCATGGAGGAGTTTGAGAGAGAGTTACAGATGCCACAGTTTCAATACTGGCTGAACTATATGAACATGGTGTCGATCCTTCTGCAGTTCATACGTGCAGAGAGGGAAGGAAACTGGCCACTGCATCTTGCCTCATTCTCCAGAATGCTGCCGTGGTTTGCCCTGTACAATCATACCAACTACTCGCGATGGGGACCAGTGTATTTGGCGGATATGCACCAGCTGCCCCAAGAAATTCACCAGCTCTTCCTGGAAGGAAAGTTTTCGGTCAAGAAGACAAGAAAACGGTTTTGCCGGGTGTCAGTGGACCAGGCGTTGGAGCATGTTAACAAGGTAGCAAAGATCAGTGGAGGCATTATAGGAATATCCAAGCGTAATGCAGCGAGGGACAAGTGGAGTCTAACCTACAACGAGAAGTCACGGCTGGCAGAGGAAGCATACAAGATGTTTGGTATTGATGTGGACAAGGATGTAGAATGTAGATGAAGAATGGTGTCAGCACCAGGAATTAGGACCGACCAGACTGAAAAGAGATGAAGAAGATCTACAAAAAGTGATGGAGGAATTCCAGAAAATGGAGGTATTCACTGTATCTCAGGAACATGATGAAAACCTGGTCTGTATTGGCACTAAGGATGTTGTGCCAGAGTCCATAAAAGTAGACATTCTGAAAGCAGAGAAAACTGGGACATCACTTGTTGAAGCGTCTCATTGAGGGGTCTATTGATTTCTATGCTCCACTGTCTAAGAACAAGACTCCATCCATCAGCAGAATGTACAACGTACGCATTAAGTCACGGGGAGAAAGCAAACAGGAAGAGGTCATAGCTGACAGGAATTTGATGCAGAGATTGCTTGTAGCAGCACAGAGTGGAAGAGGAATAGATATGAATGACATACTGAAGCATGAACTTGCAAAGATTCCACGGGCTTTGGCGAGCACAAAGCAGAAATTACATTCAACGGACAAGACACAACTTCAAGACCTTTTGATCAAGAATATAGAAATCCCAAAAAGTCTGCCAGAGAGTATAACTAAGACCTGTCTGATCATTGATGCCCAAGCCCAGATACAGGCGATGGGAAAGCCTGAGAAAGCAGTTACCTTTGGAGATCTCTCTGATGAATTCTGTTCCAGCATCAAGAAGCGATTTGGTTCCGTCTACTGAGGGTAGATGTTATCTTTGATAGGTATCAAGACATGTCCATCAAGTCCGACACAAGAGAAAAGCGAGTTGGAAAAACCCGACCAATCAGACGAGTTATCAGTTCAAGAGATGTTAAGCTGCCTTCAAACTTCCAATCATTCCTTAACCTCTCTGCCAATAAGGCTGACTTGGCTTCATTTCTTTCAGAAGCACTCGTGAAGATGGCACCAGAGCTGCAACCATCACAAGAACTTGTGATATCTGGCGGATTTGTTGATGTGATGAAAGTGTGGACTTCTTCAGACAGAAAGAACCATTCCTTGAACTCTAACCATGAGGAAGCCGACACCCGGATAGTTCTACATGCTAAAGATGCTTTATTAGAGGGGTACCAGAGATGTGTGATTCAGTGCAGAGACACTGATGTTCTTGTATTGGCTTTAGGGCACAGGAGTTCTCTCCCTCCAGAAGTATGGATGAGCACTGGACTTAAATCAAAGAAACCATTCATTCCTGTGCACAAGATTGAACTTAGTGAACTTCAGCTCAAGACGATCATTCCATTTCATGCCCTGACTGGCTGTGACACAGTCAGTCAGTTTGCATCCATTGGAAAGAAGACTGCATGGAAGATATTTAGAGAAGATTCCTCTGCTTCATATCTTCTTCAATTGGGCTCTAAAGATATAAATGCCGAGATACTGCAACAGGTGGAAAAGTTTTTTTGCCAACTTTATCTGAGAGGAACAGGAATTACAGAGATAAATCAAGTTCGTAAAGAGATGTTCCTCGCTAGTAAGAAATCACTGGACGCACTACCCCCAACGAAGGATGCACTTGATTTACATATTCAAAGGGCCAACTACCAGTCCCTTGTTTGGAAACAAGCCTTAACTCCCGTACAAGATCTTCCTGAAGTAACATTAAGTGGATGGATAGTGAATGATGGTGGTGACCTTCGTCCAAATTTGATGACCTTGAGCCCACTTCCAGACGCATGTAAGGAACTCATTAGCTGTTCTTGCAAAACAGTGTGTGGGAAAAGGTGTGGTTGCGTTCGAGCTGGGAACAAGACATGTATCACTCTTTGTAAATGCAAGGGTACATGCACCGTGGATGAAGATGAATAGTTTATTATACATTGCCTAGAAGCCTAATAATTTACAATACAGTGGATATATCATGGACAATATGGAGTAAAATGCTTTGAAAGTATAGTTTGATTCATATGTGAAGTTTTCTCGATTTTGAAAATTTCAAGAAAATGGGTCTAATTTGACTCCTTACAGCTACACTCTTGATGAATATGTCACACATCTACCATTTTCAAAAACTTCCTAGATTCTATAGATTCAAAACATATTGGAATAGGAGTGAATCAAACAGTTAATTAGGTCATTTTGCTAATTATCTTGAAAAGGTGCGAAAATCACGTAATTTGATGGTACTTGACCTTTGACCCCCTTGTGTACATACCATGTAGGTCGTTTTCCAAAAAAGGGATTATCATCTGATAGCCTATTGTCTAGGCTACAAAATGATGTATAACAACGTGTAGTAAAGTAAATGGAAAGGTAAATACAAAGAAGTTTAATGAAAACTACACCTCCAAAATTCACGTATTGAAAAATTCCACTTTGGCATATAATGGGTCAAAAAACACCCTTTTTGAGAATATCAGAGGTGGCATCCACCATATCCTAATGCACCACCCCATGTTCTACCAATATCCACTGGATGCCTGTCTCTAACATGAAATGATTTTTAAAATTGATTTTTTGGTATCATTTCCCCTACTATACCAGACATACAGGTACAGTGCGAGACAAGTCGTCCTCTGGTTCTCTGGAGTGGTAAGGTTTCATTAGGTTGATATGAACTAGTTGGGAATCGTTACGTCGGCCAGGAGTGTGGACCACATAATTTAATGGACTTAATTTTTGAGCCACAACATAAGGTCCCATGAACTTACTGTGAAGAGCATTGCCTGGAGTAGGGAGAAAAAGTCAAACCTTGTCTCCTGGTTTGAAACTTCTCATGACAGATTTGGGAAGAGAATTCTGTTGCATTTTAGTTTGAGATTTGAGGAAGTTTGATTTAGCAAAAGATCTGACTTCACTGATTCTATTCTTAAGGTTACTGATGTAGTCAGACACACTGGGGCTTGAAGGAGTCTTTTGAGTAAACCATTGTCGTATTGTTCGATGTGTATTGCTCGTCAGGCTTAGTAAAACACCAAGTACGCTTGCAGTATATTAGTGCAGAAGTATGTACAGGTGCGTGAAGAACACAAGTGGGAGCGGCACACGATTGCCGAGAGCGAGCAGGCTGGAGCGGAGGAAGGTGTGTAGCTGCACCTTGTGGCTCCAAGTCAGAACTGCCATCCTCCACGGTGCAGGTCAGCAGGTGCGATCGGTGGCTCGCCCAGTCGTAGCACTCGAACGCTCGCTCTTTATTTACACAGCCAGTATCAACAATCATTTGTTCCCTCATACAAAGATACCTAAACTCGCAAACACAATTACACTTTTACTACGAACTATCAAACCACACAACCATTGATCCTTTAATATTTTAAGAGGCCCCCTGATCTGTCTACCATAGAGTAATTCAAAAGGGGAGTAACCTAAAGAATCTTGAGGAGATTCTCTTAAAGCGAAGAGAAAGAAAAAGATACTTTCATCCCAGTCTCCTTGATGCTCCAAGCAATACTTCTTCATCATGGATTTTAATGTTTGGTGAAACCGCTCCAGACAGCCTTGGGATTGGGGGTGGTAAGCCGAGGAGGTAACATGGTCGATGTTTAGCTCATTCACTATCTGTTGGAAAAAATTCCTAGTGAAATTGCTACCCTTGTCAGACTGAATTTGTTTTGGAATTCCTACCGAGGTGAAAAAATGTATTAGATGTTTTACAATGGTCTTTGATGTGATGTTCTTAAGAGGGAATGCTTCAGGGTACCTGGTAGTGGGATCCATGAGGGTTAACAAATACTGATTCCCTCGTTTGGTTTTGGATAAGGGCCCTACGCAGTCTAGAATGATCTTTTCGAAGGGCTTCGTCTGAACTGGAATAGGCGTCAGAGGAGCTGGCACAAGGCGTTCGTTAGGCTTACCCACAATTTGACATATGTGACATGTTTTTACATAGCGTGACACATCCTTTTTAATTTCTGGCCAAAAAAAAATGTTCAAGAGCCTTCTTGTAGGTTTTTTTGGATGCCAAATGACCTGACAATCCATCATGAGCTAGCTCTATAATGGCTGGTCTTACAGACAAGGGGATGACAACTGATGTGTTTCTGACCAGGTGTCTAGTTGTTTCAATTCAGGAGATCTGTAGGCACGCAACAGGCAATTTAGACATATCCCTCGTCTCACTGGCAACATGTCTGATCTTAGCCAAAGTGAGATCCTGTTCCTGAGCATTAATCAAATTCTCCTTTGAAATGAAGTTATTGTATAAGTTGTCAGTAGAGGCAATCATTGGTGGAGGAGGTGATGAAAGGGCAGGGGACTTGGACTGAGACCTGGTGACTGCACACACTGGGAAAAAGTGAGGGGATGTTTCGTCCAGGGTCTTAGTGGGACTTTCTGTTAAGGGAGAATCAAGAACAATTAAGTTTGGAACAGCCAAGTTACCCGCAAGATCGTTACCCATTACAAGATGTACGTCCGGTACTGGCAGTTCACCAGGTTTAATGTCTACCTCAACCTCTCCTGAAATGAACGAGCACTGTAAGCTAATTTTAGCCAAGGGATAAGAGAGCTGTGATTCAAGACCTGTAAGGATCATCTTATCCCCAGTGAAAGCCTGCTTGATGTTAGGGATGACATCTTCCCTTAAGATGGATTGGGCAGCACCTGTATCACGCAGAACCTTGACGTTTATTGCCTTATCTTTACCATCAGTCAGGGACACTTTACCTTGATACATGTGCGAGTTATAAAGTTCTAGAGGAGAGTTGACAGGGTTAGCTAGGGCCACTGGTTTCTTGTTTTCAAACGTGTTAGGTTTAGGGGCCACAAAAGAAAGTTGACGTTGAGAGGCCTTACAATTTGGGTGTCTACATTTTTGGATCGTGTGTCCTGGCTTCTTACAGTATGTACACCAGGGGGAATTATATGCATTTGGCGAGAATCCGGTCGGCTTACCACCTGTGCCCCAAAACCTTCCCCAAATGAGGACCTAACATTAGATAGTGAACCACGACCTCTACTACCCTGGGATCCCATCAACAAAGCAAACGCATCAGCCACTTTAGCGGCAGACATAAGATCACTCTCTCCCCGTTCTTCCACATTGCCTCCATATAGGATTAGGATTATTGTTAGGTATTAAGTTGGGTTCTTTAGTGTTGTATTTATTACTATGTTATATGTATATGTGTATGTCATTTTCCTGTTTCATGTTATATATGTGTTTCATGTCTCATGTTATATCTATGTGTGTCAGTTTCATTATGGGTTATTAAAATAGCTTTTTAAAGTGCCCCCTTTGCATTTCCTCACCAGTTGAACCTGCAGTGTTTTTTTTTTTTTTATTGTTATTGTTCACTGGCTCCCCGATGCCAAACTTACCCGTTTAACCGGTGAACGTAACAATTGGCGACCGTGACAGGACTCCGAAGATCCGAAGATTGCAGGTTCGGGTCCTGTCACGGTCGCCAATTGTTACGTTCACCGGTTAAACTGGTAAGATTGGCATCGGGGAGCCGGTGAACAATAACAATAAAAAAAAACACACTGCAGGTTCAACTGGTGAAGAAATGCAAAGGGGGCACTTTAAAAAGCTATTTTAATAACCCATAATGAAACTGACACACAGATATAACATGACACATGAAACACAGATATATAACATGAAACAGGAAAATGACATACACATATACACATAACACAGTAATAAATACAACACTAAAGAACCCAACTTAATACCTAACAATAATCCTAATCCTATATGGAGGCAATGTGGAAAACACGGGACGAGGGGAAGTGATACTTATGCGGTGTCGCAGTGGTGAAGTGCTGGGTGATGGTTGATCCCACGGTAAACCCAAGAGGCGTAGTGTTCACTGGTTGAGGCCTGGACCTCGACTTGACTTCCAGAAAGCCAAGAGCTGGCTTAACACTTCCGGTTGAGTCGAATGGGGCCGCGTGAATCCAACTTCGGGACAGTGGCGGGGCTTCATGAAACGGTGACGTGGAGGGTTCATGAGAAGGTATCGTGGAAGGTTCACGAGACCGTGACGTGGAAGGGGAGGCGGAGAGGTGGCGAACGAGGTAACAAGGGGAGGAGGTGATGGTAGTGGAGTATGTTACGAGCGGGCCGTAACAATATATATATGGTTAATGTGCAGAAGAGGTCCCCCTTACCAATCTCTTCAAAGTAGTCATCATTTAGAAGTTATAATAGTATGGATGGAGTAGGCAGTAGTCACCTGCCGCCCGGTGGAATACTCCAGGAGAGGTACTTACGGGGATGTAGGCAGTGCTGCAGACTGAGTGATTCCCCGTGTCCTCTCTTCCCGGTTCCCTTTGTGGTCTCATTTATACAATTGAGCAGCTGCAGCCTGCCCTCTAAAGACAACTTCTACTACTTCCTACACTACACTACAACACCTTACACTTTTACACTCTCTTCAAATCAAAATTTAATAATGGCTTCACCACGCCCTGCCTCGGAGTCCCCCTCTGGGGAGGGGACCATAAATGTCCCCAGGTCGGACTGCCCTCTGCTGTCGACCTTGGGTGTCTTGACACTTCATCTAATACTTTCACTATCAATTTCTGCAACATTCGTGGCCTTCGTTCTAATTTTCAATCTGTGGAACACCACCTCTCCTCTACTAAACCTCATCTTCTCTTCCTAACCGAAACACAGTTGTCTGTGACTACTGACAGCAGCCCCTTTTCTGTTCCCTCCTACTTGCTCTATCCTCATTTTCAATCCAAAGCTGGATGTTGCGCATACGTGCGTAACGACACCACTTGCTCTCGTGCCCACAATCTTGAATCTTCAGAATTTTCTACCATCTGGCTAAGACTTCAATGTCACTCTCTAACTAAATTCATCTGTGCTGTATACCTCTCACCTAATTCCTCTGACTATGTAAAATTCTTTGACTATTTGACTTCCAAGGTGGAGCACATCTTATCTCACTTTCCTTTGCTGAGATCTCCATTTTAGGGATTTCAATGTTCACCACCAGCTTTGGCTTTCATCTTCTTTCACTGACCAACCTGGTGAACAAACCTTCAACTTTGCTATCCTTCATGACCTAGAGCAGCTAGTGCAGTTCCCTACCCGTATTCCTGACCGCCTTGGAGACACGCCCAACATTCTTGATCTTTTCCTAACCTCCAACCCTTCTGCTTACTCTGTTAAACTTTCCTCTCCGTTGGGCTCCTCCGACCACAATCTAATTTCCGTTACCTGTTCTATCACTCCAGTGCAGCCTCAGGACCCGCCTAAGCGGAGGTGCTTCTGGCATTTTAACTCTGCTAAGTGGGAGGAACTAAGGCAGTACTATTCTGATTTCCTTGGGATGATTATTGTTTTCATGTCAGAGATCCTTCTCTTTGTGCCGAGCGCATAACAGAGGTGATTATCTCTGGCATGGAGCTATACATTCCTCATACTTTCTCTAACCCTAAAGCTAAAAAGCCTTGGTTTAACTCTGCTTGTTCTCGTGCTGTCAATGATAGAGAGGCGGCTCACAAACGGTTCCGTAGCCATCCAACTGCTGAAACTCATGCCCTATATATTTCTGCCCGTAATCATGCCAAATCTATTCTCCAACTTACTAAAAACTCTTTCATCAATAGAAAATGTCAAAGTCTTTCCAATTCTAACTCCTCTCGAGATTTCTGGCATCTAGCCAATAATATCTCTAACAACTTTACTTCTTCGTCTTTCCTCCTTTACTTCATCCAGATGGCTCTACAGCTGTCTCTTCTTTTCTAAAGCTGAACTCTTCGCTCAAACCTTTGCTACCAACTCAACTTTGGATGATTCTGGGCATATTCCTCCTACTCCTCCACCCTCTGACTACTTCATCCCTAAAATTAAAATTCTTTATAAAGACGTTTTCCTGGCCCTCTCTGGCCTTGATTCTCGGAAGGCTTACGGTCCGGATGGAGTCCCTCCTGTTGTTCTCAAAACTGTGCTTCCGAACTCGCTCACTGCCTGGTCAAACTCTTTCATCTGTGTCTCTACTTCTATTTATCCTTCTTGCTGGAAGTTTGCTCACATTCAACCTGTCCCTAAAAAGGTGACCACTCCAATCCTTCTAACTACCGCCCTATAGCTTTGATTTCCTGCCTTTCTAAAGCCTTTGAGTCTATCCTTAATAGGAAGATAATGAGGCATCTATCAGCTCACAACCTTCTCTCTGATTGCCAGTATGGTTTCCGTAAAGGCAGATCTACTGGTGATCTTCTTACTTTCCTAACTGAATCTTGGTCATCCTCTTTAGGGACTTCGGTGAAACCTTTGCTGTCGGCCTTGACATATCGAAAGCCTTCGATAGAGTCTGGCACAAATCTTTAATTTCTAAACTACCCTCCTACGGATTCTATCCTTCTCTCTGTACCTTCATCTCCAGTTTCCTTTCCGATCGTTCTATTGCTGCTGTAGTAGACGGTCACTGTTCTTCCCCTAAAACTATCAACAGTGGTGTTCCACAGGGTTCTGTCCTATCACCCACTCTCTTTCTATTATTCATCAATGATCTCCTAAATCTGACTCAATGCCCTATCCACTCCTATGCTGATGATACCACCTTGCATTATTCAACAGCGTTCAACAGACGCCCAACCCAACAACAATTAAATGACTCAAGGCGAGATGCTATAGGACGCCTAACTTCTGATCTTTCACTTGTTTCTGATTGGGGCAGAGAAAACCTGGTTTTGTTCAATGCCTCAAAACTCAATTTCTACAACTATCTACTCGACATAACCTTCCAGACAACTATCCTCTCTTCTTCAATAACACTCAACTTCCCTCTCCTCTACATTAAACACACTCGGTCTATCCTTCACTAAAAATCTAAACTGGAAATTTCACATCTCTACTCTTGCTAAATCAGCTTCCAAGAAGTTAGGTGTCCTGTGGCGTCTTCGTCCATTTTTCTCTCCTCCCAGCTGCTTGCTCTGTACAGGGCCTTATCCGCCCGTGTATGGAGTATGGCTCTCATGTCTGGGGGATCCACACACAGCTTTACTAAACAAGGTGGAATCTAAAGCTTTTCGTCTTATCAACTCTTCTCCTCTAACTGACTGTCTTGATTCTTTAAGTCACCGCCGCAATGTTGCATCTTTATCTGTCTTCTACCGCTGTTTTCATGCTGTCTGCTCTTCTGAACTTGCTAACTGCATGCCTTCCCCTCCTGCGGCCTCGCTGCACAAGACTCTCTACTTCTTCTCATCCCTATTCTGTCCATCTTCCTAATGCAAGAGTTAACCAGTATCTTCACTCCTTCATTCCCTACACTGGTAAACTCTGGAACTCTCTACCTGTGTCTGTATTTCCACCTGCCTATGACTTAAACTCTTTCAAAAGAGGAGTGTCAAGACACCTCTTACGTTAACTGGACCCTCCTTTTAGATTTTTTGTTTTTCTCTTTCTCCTACTTTCCTCTTAACAGGGCCTGGCAACCAGCGGGATTTTTTTTTCCAACACTTTGTTTTCCTTGGCCAGTGCCCTTGTAATGTAAAAAAAAAAAAAAAAAAAAAAAATACTTGTGATGTATAAAGATATATATATATATATATATATATATATATATATATATATATATATATATATATATATATATATATATAT
>NC_059281.1:164654-180812 GCF_017591435.1 Portunus trituberculatus
ATATTAAAGCAATAAATCAATAAAGTTTTACCTCTGGTCCTATGTCAGTTTATTAAATAAAGGCCTCTAGAGAGACGGGTATTAAAGTAACACTCAGTAATGTAGTCTTATCATAGTGATTTCTTCAAATATTGCTGCAAAAACAAAGCTGTACTCTAAGTTAAATATTTCTTAAGTCAAATGATCATATGGCTGGTCCATGTTTTATGTACCTATTTATTTATTTATTTACTAATTTCATTTTATTTATTTTTTGTCATATTGACACACAAATAAAATTGTCTGGAGGACATATTCGTAATCTGGTAACAAAAATTTGATATATGTATCCGGCAATTAGGACATGTAGCACGCTTCTCTTAAGTTGACACAGCTCACCGTTTTCTTTCTAAAAGGGACAAATCCACTATGGTGGCAGCCAAAGTCATGTCGACGTTGCTCAAGGCAGGAGGAAATCGATGCCTGCTGCCTTGTTGAACTTAGAAAGGGAAGGGGGCGTGCAAAGCCACTTGCCCACGCTAACCCGTGTTAGATAATGATTACCTACTCTGTAAATACTAATGCGTTATTATCATTACACAGATGGTATCAACCGTACACTTGATCTTGATGATGCCAAGCTCATGCAAGAGGACATACCAAAGAAGACATACAAGAGGACATACCAAAGAGGACATGCAAAACGGGAGCTGCCACTTTCTGCTCAATGCCCCTTGCAAGTGGGACAGGAAGAACAACCACAGCAGCATACTGGATTACTACGTAAGTCTGTTATCTTGTCATGTTGATTATTATTTAAGGAAATTCTTGATATAAAGTTAAGCTATACAACAATTATTGTTTACCTTGAGTGCAAAATCAGTGTATTAATGACAAGTTTTGTAAAATATCATTCCTAGATGTATATTTCGCATGGTGATGATCTAAGTATTGCACGAACAGAGCGTCATTTTAGGTTAAATGTAAGTCAAATGATACAACACACCACATTGTCTTATTACTAATAAGTTTATGTCATTAAACAGATGGCAGCATCCGTTCACTTGATCGTGATGGTTGCACTCCCATACAAGAGGACATACTTCCATAACTTGAGATGACACTTTCTGATCCATGCCGCATGGAAGTGGAACAGGAAGACCAAGCACAAGAGCACCCTGGATTACTCAGTAAGTTAATCAATCGTCTTGTAAATGTTCTTTATTATAATAATTACTTGATTTATAGTTCTTCTATACAGCGGCTACTGTTCAACATTTTTTTTTTATTTATTAATATATCGATAATAGACTTAGTAATAATGGTTGCTAATTGCTTATACTTCAGTTTGGGCAAATCTAAAATACTTTCTTCGAAGATGAAATAGTGAAATTATGTCACCTGATCAAGTCCATTGTAGTGATCGATCAACATGGCACCACTCAGGATTGAAGGGGCTGACTATGTATTGCCTATATGTTCAGGGTGTCAGTTCTCAGTCCAACATTCTCCCATATTGTCGCTGTAAGCTAATTAAATTGATGGATATATTAAGTGCATATGTCATCCGTTTACTCCTAATGTATAACATATGCATTTAATTTTTGCCTTGTTTAAAATGAATATTTTTTTTTTTATAGATACTGCCAATGATACATCGTGTGACGGGACACTGCCCAAGGACCGCTGTGTGAATGCCGAAGTGCCGGATCGAAGTAAAGGCAGAGGTGCTATGCACATAAATCTAAGTATGCGTTTCTTTTTTAAATACAAACCACAACTGTTATCGGATAGGTAAAGTAGTAGTATATATTTTTTGGCATTTCTTTGCTCTTTACACAATGAAGTTCTCATGTTAGTGTCAACTTTCTTTTGATGTCAGTAAAACGGATTGAGAGGTGAGAGTTGCAGGGTGTGCTGGAACGTGCGAGGAGGGCGCTTGTTCTCGTTTAGAGTTGTTGTGCCTTCAGAAAGATAGAACGAATAGAAATTTTGTCCATTAGTCCATGATTTTCTATTATTGACTATTGTTTTTTATTGTTTTTACAGGTTCCAGCTTTGCTACAGCAAAAACTCGGCAAACCTTACACCGGTACCGAAATCAAATATTGAGACTGAGGAAACAACTCCAATCAAAATTGTCCAAGACTTCCTGCACATCAAAAAATCTATTTAAGAATGTCACAAAACACTTAAACCCTAAATTAGTATCATTTATGGCGTCACAAATTAAACAAGGAAAAAGGAAAGCTAATGGGAGGAGATACAGTAAAGAAGAAAAAATGCTTGCATTAGCTACCTACTACACTAGTCCCAGGGCTTACAGATTTTTAGCTTCCCTTTTCACTCTACCAGCTTTTGGTACATTGCACACGTGGCTGCGTAGAATTCAAATGAATGTAGGATGGAATGCAACAACATTAAAATTCATGGCACAGAAATCCACCAAGATGAAAGAATCCAATAAACTTTGTGGCATTATGTTTGATGCTGTGCACTTGCAAGAACACATAACATATAACATGGCTACAGACACTTGTGAGGGAACAGAAAATTTAGGAGAATTTGGCATGAGAAATAAAGCACAAACTATGCAATTGTATTTATGGTATGTGGTCTCCTTATTAAATGGAAGCAACTGCTAGAATATTTCTTCTACAGATGCAGTATCAAAACAGACACACTGAAATCAATGGTTGTTACAGCTGTTCAGCGTGTATAAGAAACAGGTTTTAATGTAAAGTTTGTGACTTCAGACCAGGATGGGGTTAACCGATCTGTCTTTAAATCCTTGCAGATGACAACTGAGGAACGTTTTTTCTGTGTCAACAACAAACAAGTACACTGGTTTTATGATGCGCCACACTTACTCAAGAGTGTACGTAATAACTTAAGAAAGTACAATTGAAATTTTGAAAAAGCGGTTGTCTTGGTGCTATGTAAAACAGTTTTATGAAAAGGATAAGGAACAGGGTCTCAGACTAGCCCCAAAGCTAGGTTTGAATCATATAGAGAAACATGGATATTCCGATATGAAGGTTAAATATGCTGCACAGGTCTTGAGCCGTACTGTGGCAGCTGGGGTGTTCACCCATGCATCACTGGGAATTTTACCACAGGAAGCAGTGCATACTGGAAAATTTATACATAAAATGGACCAACTTTTTGACACTTTCAACAGCAGTAGTAAATTCCATTATAAAGTAGCATGCAAGGCTCTTTCATCAGATACATTCCATACTAAATATCTCAGTGACATGAAGCAATACCTTCAGTCCTGGAAATGTATCACACCTCCCAATGTTCATATTTATTGTGTTAAGGGATGGATTAGCAACATTAACTCACTCCAAAATCTTTGGACTGATGTGCAAAAGTACAGCGTCAAGTATCTCATGACCAGGCGGCTAAACCAAGACCCCTTAGAACATCTGTTTGGTACGATTCGCAGTAGATTTGGACACTGTGAGCATCCTACTCCTAAGAATGTAATGACAGTGCTTAAAACTGTAGTAACTAACAATATGTTAAAGCCACCAAAATCAGAAAATTGTGAAAATGACATGACCCCTTTTCTGAACACTTCATATGAGATAACAGGATTCGATATTTTGGATATTAGTTTGCAGGAAGAAATCTTGGTATATGATGTATGTGACACTGACATAGTATTTGATGATGAAGAAGAGAATGCTCTCACCTATGTTTTTGGATATGCTTGCTGGAGATATTTAGAAAGGAATAATTGCCAAATTTGTCGAGACATTCTGATTGACAAAAATGCAAAGTTTGACAGACCTGACAAAATCTTTTTAAATTTCAAAGCAGAACTGTCAGTGGCCGACTGACAGTACCAACAGAATCTGTACGTAGCTGTTTGAAGGAGGTAGAGGATGTATTCAGAAGAAATATAGATACACCTAGGGAGAGAGGAAGGATTAGCCATCATATAATAAGGTTATTGCCACCATCAGCATACATATTATTATGTAGTCATGACCAAACTTTGAAGTTCTGTGAAACCTATGTGAAAATGAGAATATTGTTTAGTATTAAGTTAGCAACAAGGACATGTATGATGAAAGGAGAAAAAAAAAAATAGAAAGTTGACAAAAATTGTATTTTGAGTGTGTGTGTGTGTGTGTGTGTGTGTGTGTGTGTGTGTGTGTGTGTGTGTGTGTGTGTGTGTGTGTGTGTGTGTGTGTGTGTGTGTGTGCCAAATGTCATGCTTACAAGATTGTCCTGTTGTCTGCTCTTTCAGACGTGGTTTGTTGTCCTCTTTGGCTAGGGTGTTCTGCACATAGTGCAGGGTTAATGTACCTTCCCAATTAGGGTTAAATTGGGTGGCGACCTCAGAGTTGTGCCTGGAGTTACGGTGCCTAGGCTGCGTGGGTGATATAAGCTACGTGGGGCCTGCTCACCGGTTATTTAACTCCCTCTAGCCACCAGGGAGGTGGTGAGTCAGAGGCTGAACCCGAGGATTATGCAGTCGCCTTGTTAGAGCGGAGGGCAGCGTAGAGTGCACTGGGGCACGGCCAAGCTTGTGGGCGCAGGGGTTAAGGCAGCCGTAACAATATATATATATATATATATATATATATATATATATATATATATATATATATATATATATATATATATATATATATATATATATATATATATATATATATATATATATATATATATATATATATATATATATATATATATATATATATATATATATATATATATATATATATATATATATATATATATCTTTATACATCACAAGTATACTATTATAACTTCTAAATGATGACTACTTTGAAGAGATTGGTAAGGGGGACCTCTTCTGCACATTAACCATATATATATTGTTACGGCCCGCTCGTAACATACTCCACTACCATCACCTCCTCCCCTTGTTACCTCGTTCGCCACCTCTCCGCCTCCCCTTCCACGTCACGGTCTCGTGAACCTTCCACGATACCTTCTCATGAACCCTCCACGTCACCGTTTCATGAAGCCCCGCCACTGTCCCGAAGTTGGATTCACGCGGCCCCATTCGACTCAACCGGAAGTGTTAAGCCAGCTCTTGGCTTTCTGGAAGTCAAGTCGAGGTCCAGGCCTCAACCAGTGAACACAACGCCTCTTGGGTCTACCGTGGGATCAACCATCACCCAGCACTTCACCACTGCGACACCGCATAAGTATCACTTCCCCTCGTCCCGTGTTTTCCACATTGCCTCCTCAGGATCAGTATAAGCGAGAGAAGAAGCAAATCAAGACTCTCATTGATGAAAGTAAAAACAAGTACTACAGTAATAAACTTAATGAAAATAAAGGTAATGTTGCAAAAACATGGAAAACAATAAGATAAATAATCCCCAATTATAAACACAATGCCAGTAATTGCAACTTTGATAATGAAATTACTAAAGCTAACGATTTTAATAAACACTTTGCAGATGTTGGAAGAAATACTTATGAAAAAAACTCAAGAGACGCTCCATGGTGAAAATGTGATGTTTTTTTTTTAATGATATGACTAATACCCTTGATGGTGACAATAATTTTAGACCGCAACCTGTTGACACTGACACTATAATTCTTACTATAAAGGGACTTAAAGACACAAGCTCAGTAGGCTCTGATGGTATTCCTTTAACTTTCGTAAAAGACTCATTGTCTGTTATCGCATTTTATCTAACTTGCATTATTAACACTTCCATTGTCACAGGTATCTTTCCTACTACTTGAAAACATGATGTGGTAGTTCCACTCTTTAAAAGTAGTGATACTAATGATTTTAATAATTACAGACCTATTTCTCTTTTACCCATTCTTTCTAAAATTCTTGAAAAAATAGTTGCTAGCCAGCTCTCGCATTATTTGGAAACTAATAAACTCTTGTCTAATACGCAGCACGGGTTCCGTCCTAGACTGTCTACAGAAACTGCTCTTACTGTCGTTACAGATAAAATTTATGATAATATGGACTCAAAGAAAATTTATTAAATAAGTGCACTAAGCTTAATATTGACAATTTTTGGTTTGCAAATTATATTCAAGATAGATCACAATCCTTTCGCTTAAATAATACAATATCTAAGAAAGAAAACGTACGTTATGGGGTTCCACAAGGCTCAATTCTCGGCCCAATTTTATTTTATATATACGTCAATGATCTTAATGAGAAAGTCGAGACATCTTTGATACAATGCGCGGATGACACCCAATTCCTCGAAGCTGATACTGTCGAAAATTTTGATAAGCTCATCTCCAACACTGAAAATGCATTGCAAAATATAGAACTTTATTTCCTAACAAATGGTCTATTATTAAATAACAAAAAAACGCAATGCTTTTTCATTGGAAATAGGCAACTGTTAGCCCATGTTCCCCCTGACATTTCTATAAATTGTAATGGAGTACATATATACCCGACTACGCATGTAAAAAATTTGGGTGTCTATTTTGACAAATACATGTTATTTGATGTGCACATTGCATAATTAAATACTAAAATAATGGGAACATTAATGTTTATAAACAGAGTTAGTGAGAACTTTGACAAACCCACTCGTAATGTTATTGTACAGTCTTTAGTGCTTAGCCTCATTAATTATTGTATTTGTATCTGGGGTTCTACCAACAAAACTCATTCATACTGTACAAAAACTACAGAACTTTGCTACTAAAGTTGTAACTGGATGTGCAAGAAAATATGACCACGTGACTCCTATCATAAGAGAACTAGAGTGGCTGACTGTGAAAGACAAATATTATTTAGAGAAGTGTACTACAGTGTATAAATCAATGAATGGACTATACCCAGACTGGTACCTGAACCTTCCCACAGTCAAAGATAATACAATCACCACAACAAGACAAGCAAATAACCTGTATATATATATATATATATATATATATATATATATATATATATATATATATATATATATATATATATATATATATATATATATAAACTAAAACAGACACTGGTGCCAGGGCCACTACGGTGTGTGGGTCCAAGTTATGGAATGAGCTCCCTCACTATATTACCACTTTCGGAAGCCTACACAGTTTCAAATCTAGTCTTAGAAATCTACTGTTAAATGTGTTGAATTAGGTCTCCACATTTGTATTTATTTTTTACACTATCTAGCTAGATTTCACATTTTAACATTTCTCCAATATTCTAATTTTGTTTCTAGTCTTATTTTAGTTTTAGCTTTATTTTAGGTATTATTTTATAGTATTTTATAGTATTTCACGTAGATTTTATCTCATCATTTTAGCATTATGGCCTTACGCTAAGTTGATGATGTAGCTACATTTGCTTTCTTATTTTACTTGTACTTGTGTATGATCAAATGAATAACCATGTTTCATGGAATAAACAATATTATTATTATTATTATTATTATTATTATTATTATTATTATTATTATTATTATTACTGTGTTGTGGGGCGGCCTCAGCTACGAACCTCTGGCTATTCTGCAGCGCGGCCACCCTCCCCCTCTGTTCCCGCCGTCTCGCTGGGCCTGGGCCTGGGCCTGGCAGGCGTCGCGTCAGTATGTAGCCAGCCTTTACCAAAGGTATACCCTACACGCGCGCTCTGGGTTTCCTGGCAGTGTTGAGACTCGTGTTGTTAGGCTGTTCTGGGTGCTCAACAGTCTCGGTCTGGGAGTTGTGCCCTCCTTTTGGAGTAGCTGGTTTGCTGCTGGTTTGGCCATGACGGTGTGGAGCAACGGGTTTGTTCCAGGGGAAAGTGTAGCGGATTTGGCTGCATTTCCCAGGTTTTGCTTTCGTCGTCGCCGTTGAGTGACGACGCGGAGGGCGCTGTACGTTGTCTCGTACCGCTTGTTGTATTTAGATGGCTGTGGTCACCAGTGTAGCTTTGTGTAGTTTCTTGTAGTATATTGATTATAGTGGCCTTAGCCACACACACTGGATATGTGGTGGGAAGCTTAGTGCTGTCCCTCAGTCGGCGTGCAGTCGGCGTGCAGTCATCGTCTGCCACCTGGAGTTGGTAGCTGGGCTTGTGTATGCCACCGGATGTGGAATACGCATCGTGTCTTGTAGTAAGCCGTAGGCACAGGGTCTCTGTTTTGACAGGTGCTGGCAAGCACATCACACTTGCCTCTCACATAACTTTTCTCTTAATTTCGAGAGAGAGAGAGAGAGAGAGAGAGAGAGAGAGAGAGAGAGAGAGAGAGAGAGAGCACGGGATGCAGTAATTATACCTGTTTCAGTAATTCAATCTATCTCACCAAAGTATCTAGCAGCTTAGCTTCTAAAAACATACCGAGGTGAGAGTGTCCTCGTGTATGTCCATATCTTCAGTCCTCATCTGTTGCAGAAAACGTTGTGGAATATAAGTTGTGTAATGTTAGAACTTGCCTCTCACATCGCTTTTCTCTTAATTTCGAGAGAGAGAGAGAGAGAGAGAGAGAGAGAGAGAGAGAGAGAGAGAGAGAGAGAGAGATTAGCTGCTGCTTCGATTGCTTTTATTCAGCTTTCTGGCCCCATATTTTGAAAAGTTTAGCTCCTTTTCTATCGTTTGGTGTAGTTTTGACTGGTGTCGAATTTTTTTTTCGTTTAACCTCAAAATTTTGAGTTCAATATTTGGCCTTGTAATACATTGAGTAGGATATCATTCAACAGCATTTTATAGTGTGAGTTCACCGGTACTTTGATTTTGTCTCTATATGATTTAGTTTTTTTTTCTATGAATTTTTTTTAAATATTTATATATTTTTATTTTTTTTTACTAAACCGAAAAGGATATTAGCTGCTGCTGGAATTCCCTTTTACTCAGCTTTCTGGCCCCAGATTTGGAACAGTTTAGCTCATTTTCTATCTCTTCATGTTATTTTAATTGATGTCTATTAAGTTTTTCTATTTATTCCATATTTTTTTTCTTAGCCTCAAAATTTTGAGTTCAATTTTTTCTCCTCCAAATACATTGAGTAGGGTATTCATTCGACGCAATTTTATAGTGTTAGTTGATGGGTGGTTTTATTTTATGTAAAACAGCATTACCATTTTTTTTATGAATTTTTAAAATATATACAATTTAAAAAAAATTTATTTCTTTGACATTTTCTTGTTTTTCTTGTTTTTATTACAATTTTCATTGATAAGGAAAAGTGAAAGAAAACAAGCATTTGACATTTTCTTCCTTTTATTTTGACAAATTGTGAAATAAAAGAAAATTTAAAAAATATTCCATACAAATTTTCATGAATTAATTCTTATAATACAAATAAAACTAATAATTATTTCCCAATGCACCATGAAATGTAAAATGTTCCATACAAATTTTCATGAATGAATTCTTACAATACAAATAAAACTATAATAATTATTTCCCAATGCACCATGAAATGTATATTATGTTATAAATGTTGTTTATAAAAACTGAAGACACTACGCAATGCTTTGTGATTTATTCCATGCAAGTGTTTGTACTTTCTGTCATATTGAATTTTTGCTTGTTTCCAATTTACCCTAAAAGTGTTCTTGCGTATTTCATTCATATTTAGCAATATTTTGTTGAACCTCTGTCCAACAACACTGTCAATTGTTTTGACAGTGACACTGCATGCTGTATTTCTTTTTATTCTTTGTCTTTTGCCTTTCACACAGGCCACAGGACTTCTGGAGCGTTTCAGTGAGTATTGTCCGCTCACGGGGTGGGGACCTCTGTGGAAACATTTGAGAAATATTGTTGATATTTCGGGAGATGTACAGAAATATAAATGTGAGTAAAGTTAAGATAAGTGTTTGTTTACCAGCGTCTACAAATAGGTAGATAGTACTTACGAAACGAGGCTCAACTCCCACTGGAGGCTGGTGATACAGCCCTCTGAGGGAGGAGCACCTTTCTCTGCCCTTCAGTTGGTGCTGAAGGGGGTGAAGGTGGCGGGCCCATTGCCTGGACACCTCTGTGGGAATAGTTGAGAAGTATTTTAATATTTCTGCAGCTGTGAAAGTAATATGAATGTGAGTCAAGTCTTTGTTCACCAGAGTCTACAAATAGGTAGATGGTACTTACGAAACGAGGCTCGACTCCCCACTGGAGGCTGGGGACGCAGCCCTCTGAGGGAGGAGCACCTTGCTCTGCCCTCCAGTTGGTGCTGAAGGGGGTGGAGGTGGCGGGGCCATTGCCTGGACACCTCTGTGGGAATAGTTGAAAAGTATTTTAATATTTCTAGAGCTGTGAAAGTAATATGAATGTGAGTCAAGTCTTTGTTCACCAGAGTCTACAAATAGGTAGATGGTACTTACGAAACGAGGCTCAACTCCCCACTGGAGGCTGGGGACGCAGCCCTCTGAGGGAGGAGCACCTTGCTCTGGCCTCCAGTTGGTGCTGAAGGGGGTGAAGGTGGCGGTCCCATTGCCTGGACACCTCTGTGGGAATAGTTGAGAAGTATTTTAATATTTCTAGAGCTGTGAAACTAATATAAATGTAAGTCAAGTTCAGACAAGTTTTTATTTATAAGTTTTATCTACAAATAGGTAGATGTTACTTACGAAATGATGCTGAAGGCCAGACCCGAGGCTGGAGATCCAGCCCTCATGGCCTCCTGTGATGCAGCCTGCAGTCCCTGATCGTCATGATCGTATGCCAAGTCTGGGAGAGGACTGTGGGGAATGGAAGATAAATATTTTCAGGTTAGAAAGAAGCTGCAAATCTACTAGAAGCCAGTTTTAGCCGTGCTTCTTTTCCGTCTTGCCTGTCCTAACAGCATACAAGTTTAATACAAAGTCAGTATAATTTTACCTTTCAATTCTGGCAGGATCATCCACTTCCTCTGGCCAGGCTTCATTCTCCTCCTCCTCCGTCTCAGAGCTGTTGGGGGAATGAAATGTCATGGAATTAAATGTAGGTTAATGTTTGCATATAAATTTTCCCTTAAGATTTTTTTCTTACCTTTCTTGCAACGCCGGCTCTGTAGACTTTAGCTCCACCTGCAGTCTGGCAAACACACGCTCGCCTGCTGCAGAGCGGTTCTCGAAAGCATAATATCGTGTTGCTGTGTCTACCGAGTGCGCAGCCAAGGTAGCCACTTCGGCCCTCCAAACGGGATCCGTGGTCATCTGATAAGCAATGGTGATGCATGATTTTCTAAGCCGGCGAGGATACACCTGGCCAACGTAAACACCGGCCCTATTAAACGTCTTGGTGTTTATTTTTGCCACGTTGGTATACGTGAGAGATGTACAGCACTGTCTCCCAGTGTTCCGGCAAGGAAAGACAAGACATGTGTCCTCATCACATCTTGCCAGAAGAGGTCTGAAGTTTTTAAGTAGCCTTGAAAACTCTCGTGTGTTTCTTCTGTCATATACAGCATCGCTGATCCTGTAAAGAATATTATAGGAATGAAAGGCATGATGAGATTGGCAAGAAGATATATCGAATGAATATAGGAATAAATTCATGAAAAATAAAATGTAAATTGCGTACCTTTGTAGTCAGTCTTGTGTTTGCGGATGCTGTATAGATATGAAGTCCTCCCATCTTGTTCCTTCTTGACAAATGATTTGGCCTCGCCCAAGGTGAAGGTCAGAAATTCTTTTGAACGTCTCACACTTGTGAAACCAGAGACTGTTATCAGGACATTCCTCAAGGCTATGGCGTCAAGCTGGATAGCCCCCTGTGACGTCCTCCCCTTTTCCAGGACATTTCTGACATATTTTGAGGAGAGAACCTTCCTCAAATCTTCAGCAAATACCAGTTCTCTGCTTGCTTTCTCCTTCTTTGGTACTGTATGCCTTTTTTTTTGTCCCTGTTTACTCTTGTTGCAATAATAAAAAGGAATTATGTACATGGTGATGAATCCATCATGTACATTGGATTGAATACGTAAAAAAAAAAAAAAAAAAAAACGTACCTTTGAGCATTTTTAGGGAATCGAGACACTCGTAATTCTGTTGACCTTATATGATGAGTTCTTATGCTGCAGGGACTTCAGGAAGTACATGATGCTTTCTACTAAAGATGATAAATAACCTGGGGCATATACATCCCGGTTGGCATCTAAAACCTTCCCTGCATCTAATAACACTCTTGTGATTGGTTTCCCCTCACTTTCAAATTCTGAGAGTTTAAGGAAATGGTTGACAAACCTGCAGTGTTTAGATATGGTTATTTCTGCCAGGGAAGTGTACTCACGTAAGTACGTTCTTAAGTCCTGAATAACTAGCATAGTCTTGTCAATAATTGACAATTGTATTTTGTAGAACTCCTTTCCATCGGCATTGTCCTCTTCACAGGTAAAATCTATGGCATCGGTGTTGGGCTTGCCTGCAGCCTATGGAATATAAAAGTAAATTCATGTTCAAAAAGGTATTTGCTCTTAATAAGAATAATCATTAAGTAATTTGCAAATAATATAAGAACTTACTTCTCTTACAGCCTCTTGGAAGGCTTCGTCCTCCGCCTGAAGCTTGTGTATGAACCTCAGGTGAGAGTCTAGCCTTTTTACCTCCTTGTCACAGAACACACAAGTGACAAGCTTCCCTCGGATGGTGGTCATGGGCAGAGGGGCTGCAAATTTCATGGTCTCAGATTTGTCACTTGGTGCGAGCTTTACTGCCGCCTCCAAAACTTGCTTCCGGGCCTTTTTGCTCAAAAAATTGTGGCACTGAGCCATGTGCCTCCTGATGTTATGTGCTCCCCCAACACAAGTGTACAGGGTGCACTTATATCTGAAATATGAATGAAACATTTTAAAACATTTTTAAGAGAATATATTGTTACGTTCACCGGTTAAACTGGTAAGATTGGCATCGGAGAGCCGGTGAACAATAACAATAAAAAAAAACACTGCAGGTTCAACTGGTGAGGAAATGTAAAAGGGGGTCACTTTAAAAAGCTACTTTAATAACCCATAATGAAATTGACACATATATAACAAGAAACATGAAACACAGATATATAACATGAAACACAGGAAAATGACATACACATATACATATAACACAGTAATAAATACAACAATAAAGAACCCAACTTAATACCTAACGATAATCCTAATCCTATATTGAGGCCATGTGGAAAACACGGACGAGGGGAAGTGATACTTATGCGGTGTCGCAGTGGTGAAATGCTGGGTGATGGTTGATCCCACGGCAGAACCAAGAGGCGTTGTGTTCACTGGTTGATGCTTGGATCTCAACTGCCAATCCAGAAAACCAAGAGCTGGCTCAACACTTTCGGTTGAGTCGAAAGGGCCGCGTGAATCCAACTTCGGGACAGTAGCGGGCTTCATGAAACGGTGACGTGGAAGGTTCACGAGACGGTGGCGTGGAAGGTTCACGAGACGGTGACGTGGAAGGGAGGCGGAGAGGTGGCGAACGAGGTAACAAGCGGAGGAGGTGATGGTAGTAATGCATGTTACGGGCGGGCTGTAACATTTCCTCCCCAAGACCTCCGTAATGGGCTCATGAAGGAGGTGAGACGGGAGATCTTGATAAGGCGTCGGCGATGATGTTGTCCACCCCCCACCACCAGACACAGCACCTCGCAGAGGAAGAAACTGCAGAAGCTTGAAGCGCACATCGGAGGAGACGATGACGAGGAGGCGATACACGAGCCAGACAGCGGTGATGGTGGTGAGAGAGACCAGCCAGAACCAGATGAAAATGTAGATCTTCTCGTTGATGATGTTACCCGCCAGCACACACATGGTGTCGTGGGTCTCGATGGTTCCCGAAGGGCCGAACTTCCTGAAGGTGCACTTGGTGACTCTGGGAAGATGCGTGTCATGGGATCGATGCGCTTCTCGGGGTCCATGTCAGGGAAGTTGATGACCTCCGTGCCGTAGGTGAGGAAGATGCCGCCCAGGAACAGGTCGGTGAAGTAGATGTTGCCCTCCAAGTCCTGAGTTATGTAATTTATAGGCCTCTGGAAGGTGGCGGGAGCATTAGACACGCAAAAGGGCATCACATGGTATTGGTATAGTCCGAAGGGAGTGATGAAGGCGGATATTATTTGGGCCTCGTCCGAGAGGGGAATCTGGTAGTAACCTTTAAGCAAGTCTATAGTGGTTACAAATTTGGCTACTCCTATACTATCTATAAGGTCCTCTATCAAGGGCAATGGGTAGGAGTCTGGCAATAACTTTTTAAGATCAGACTGTTGTGAAGGTGTTAAGGAAGGAAACACCTCATCAAGGTTGGACATGATTTGGCTGTTTGAGGGCGTCCTTTAGGTGACGAAGAGGAATTCGATGTCGGACTCTTCCTCGGGGCACAGGACCAGACTCCTTTCCTATCAGACATACAGGTACAGCGCGAGACAAGTCGTCCTCTGGAGTGGTAAGGTTTCATTAGATTAATATGAACAAGTTGGGAATCCTTACGATTGTCAGGAGTGTGGACCACATAATTTAATGGACTTAGTTTTTGAGCCACAACATAAGGTCCCATGAACTTACTGTGAAGAGCATTGCCTGGAGTGGGGAGAAAAGTAAAACCTTGTCTCCTGGTTTGAAACTTCTCATGACAGATTTGGGAAGAGAATTCTGTTGCATTTTAGTTTGAGAAAGTTTGATTTAGCAAAAGATCTGACTTCACTGATTTTATTCTTAAGGTTACTGATGTAGTCAGACACACTGGGGCTTGAAGGAGTATTTTGAGTAAACCATTGATCCTTTAATATTTTGAGAGGCCCCCTGATCTGTCTACCATAGAGTAATTCAAAAGGGGAGTAACCTAAAGAATCTTGAGGAGATTCTCTTAAAGCGAAGAGAAGGAAAGAAATACTTTCATCCCAGTCTCCTTGATGCTCCAAGCAATACTTCTTCATCATGGATTTTAATGTTTGGTGAAACCGCTCCAGACAGCCTTGGGATTGGGGTGGTAAGCCGAGGAGGTAACATGGTCGATGTTTAGCTCATTCACTATCTGTTGGAAAAATGGCTAGTGAAATTGCTACCCTTGTCAGACTGAATTTGTTTTGGAATTCCTACCGAGGTGAAAAAATGTATCAGATGTTTTACAATGGTCTTTGATGTGATGTTCTTAAGAGGGAATGCTTCAGGGTACCTGGTAGTGGGATCCATGAGGGTTAACAAATACTGATTCCCTCGTTTGGTTTTGGGTAAGGGCCCTACGCAGTCTAGTATGATCTTTTCGAAGGGCTCCGTCTGAACTGGAATAGGCGTCAGAGGAGCTGGCACAAGGCGTTCGTTAGGCTTACCCACAACTTGACATATGTGACATGTTTTACATAGGTTGTGTGACACATCCTTTTTCATTCCTGGCCAAAAAAATGCTGAAGAGCCTTCTTGTAGGTTTTTGGATGCCTAGATGACCTGACAATCCATCATGAGCTAGTTCTATAATGGCTGGTCTTACAGACAAGGGATGACAACTTGATGTGTTTCTGACCAGGTGTCTAGTTGTTTCAGTTCAGGAGGTCTGTAGGCACGCATCAGGACTCCTTCCTGATAATAAAAACAAGGCAATTTAGACATATCCTTTGTCTCACTGGCCACATGTCTGATCTTAGCCAAAGTGAGATCCTGTTCCTGAGCATTAATCAAATTCTCCTTTGAAATGATGTCATTATACAAATTGTCAGTAGAGGCAATCATTGGTGGAGGAGGTGATGAAAGGCAGGGGACTTGGACTGAGACCTGGTGACTGCACACACTGGGAAGAAGTGAGGGGATGTTTCGTCCAGGATCTTAGTGGGACTTTCTGTTAAGGGAGAATCAAGAACAATTAAGTTTGGAACAGCCAAGTTACCCGCAAGATCATTACCCAGTACAAGATGTACCCCGGTACTGGCAGTTCACCAGGTTTAATGGCTACCTCAACCTCTCCTGAAATGAACGGGCATTGTAAGCTAATATTAGCCAAAGGATAGGAGAGCTGTGATTCGAGACCTGTAAGGATCACCTTCTCCCAGTGAAAGCCTGTTTGATGTTAGGGATGACATCTTCCCTTAAGATGGATTGGGCAGCACCTGTATCACGCAGAACCTTGATATTTATTGCCTTGTCTTTACCATCAGTCAGGACACTTTACCTTGATACATGTATGAGTTATAAAGTTCTAGAGGAGAGTTGACAGGGTTAGCTAGGGCCACTGGTTTCTTGTTCTCAAATGTGTTAGGTCTAGGGACACTAAAGAAAATTGACGTTGAGAACCCTTGCAATTTGGGTGTCT